>NW_022196896.1:68253694-68256604 GCF_008632895.1 Mastomys coucha | reverse complement strand
CCTTCCCTCCCTCTCTCCCTGCCTTCTCTTCCTCTTTATGACCCACCTTCTGTAGCTGAGAGAAAGAGGAAAATATCTTTCTCATCTCAACCAGCCACCCAGTGGAGAACTCAGAGTAAGTTCAGGTGGGTCTCTTTTGGAAGCTAGAGGTGTAAATTACCTCAGGTACCAAGTGCAGGGTGTATGGAAAGAAAAGCATCCCTATATAATCCATGGAGCTATATAAGGAGAGGGGGGGTACCCATCAGCACAGACTGCTCAGGAAGACATCTCCTTACTTCACAGACTCGGAAGAAAGGATCCTTTCTCATACTTGTGCATCAAGGAGGAAGATGGCCCACTGTCTTCTAGAGCAGGTTGGCCCACTGCCTCCTAGAGCAGGATGGCCCAGCACCACCCTCTGCTGCTGCCTAGTGACTATTTCCTAGGCACTACCTGCATTCCAGTCTATTGGCAAAGGGGGGCTGATAATCACAGACAGATCACTTCTCAGAAGCACATGAAGTCCTGCCGAGACACTGCTCACTAAACCCTCCAGCCAGGAGAAAGGATTACCCACATATAACAATAGAAGAAGGACATTTAAAGAGGTGACTCAGGTGGGTGGACAACAATTTTGAGGGTTTTTTCCCTCCCTAAAGACCACCACACACACTTACCGTCTGGAGCCCGCGCAGTGTGGAAGACGCTTCTGTACCAAAGCACGATGTCGATCTTAAAGCTATTGTAGATGCACAGAGCAGACACAACCAGAAGTAGGAAAGCCATAATCCCTCCTATGAGGTAAGCCCGGAAGTCTGGAGCTACAAATGACAGGGAAAAGTCGGTAGCCAAAGGTTAGTTTTACCTCCACACTTATAGAGCTCTTAGTCAAAGCCAGGCGGCAAATGTGAGGATACTGCTCGAACACACATCTCTAAGTTCTCTTGTGAGGATAGGAGTTGGATAGTTTAATTTCCACTGTAAAAGTTGGGAACAAATGGTCTCTTGAAAGCCTGGAAGCCCTAGGTATTGAAGATGGAACAAGAGGACTCCGGCTGCATGGAAACTGTCAGAGCATGTGGGTTCAGGTGCCTTCCTGGGGTACAATCTGACTGTGTCTGGAATGTCCCCCGGGGGTTCCCATGGAGAATCTGCACTACAGTCCCACCATACTGTTTCTTCTCAAGACCCTCAGAGCTGAGCAGAGGGACTCCTGGTAAAAATGGTAAAAGCCAATGGCCCTCTGCCCAGTCACTGGCTGGGCTGGCTTCACAAGACCATTGTCAGACAGTCCTCATCCAGTCCTTCCCAGGGCTTCTGAAGTCAGGGTCAGTATCTATCTGAGAGTTCCTGACATGGTCCTCGATGCCTGCTCTGCTATGAGAGTGTACAGTTCTGAGGATGGGCAAGGGAACAGCCAGCCAGCGGAAGAATCAGTTACTCCAAAAGAGAAGTCCCGGTTGCTTCCAGAACAGCTCCTGAAAGCCAAGAAGAGGAACCAAGCAGCACCCTACCTTGCCACAACCCAAAAGGGTGCTGCCAGAGGAGGGGTGCCCAGGAATGAGGGAAGAGAAAAAGGGAACCCACCAAATCATCCACTTCCTTCATCAGCCGTTCAGGTTGCCCACTCACCCTGGAAGGGGGTTCATGGGTCTGGCGGGGTGGGAGAGAAGTGTTTGAGTCTCCCAGAACAAGCACTTCCGGTTTATAAAATCTTCGAGAAGTTGCTTATCAAATCCTTCTCAGGCCACACAGACATTGGAGGGCCTAAGACTTTCTGCATATTGTAGCATTTCTTTAGATATAACAGCAAGATAGAGCACAGAGGCAGAAGACACACTTGGTACCACCCCCACCCCAAATCAATCCATTGAGCAAGTCCCTCTGCTCAATGATGTGGGCACTGATCTTCAGGCTGCTGTCCAATTTGACCCTGCCCCATATTTATAACCTTTGTCATCTGCCTTCTAACTATGAGATGGCGTCTCCCCCATGTCTATCTTCTGCTTATTTTTTTTCCAGCTCTTATCAGAGTTGTGTGTGCAACACCATCTCTCCCTTTGGGAGGATCTCATCTGGGAGAGTCTAAGCCCATGATAGCAATCTTAGAATTATAAACTATGATATGACTATTCCATGACTAAGCCCACAGTACTTAATGAGATTCAAAGAACCCTTGGCAATCACAGTATGGTCTGATTGTTCCTTATACTGAGTAGTGTGGACATGTTTGGCTCTGTGAATGTGCTCAAAGATAATGACAGTGGAATTGTCTTATTAGTGAAGAATCTCAGATGGGTAGAGACTTTGAAGTGGGAATTAATATAAAGCTCACTGCTGGTATACCAAATACCCTTATTAAAATAAGATTTGCATGAGTTCAAAAGATAGCTTAGAGGTTAAGAGTACTGGCTGATCTTCCAAAGGACCTGGGTTCAAGTCATAACTTCTTGTAACTCCATTTCCAAGAGATATGATGTCGTCTTTCTTCTGATTTCCATGAGCACTGGACACTCACATGGTACATGTATAAACATGCAAGCAAAACATGCTTACAAATAAAATAAAATCAAAAATAGAATAGGATTCGTGAGTCTGAGTTCACGGAACCACCAATCAGGGGCCTTCAGACTTGAGAGCAGAGGGCAGATGATGATTAAAAGACACAGAAGGGAAAAAAAAAAAAGACCTTCACAGAAAGAGACAGCCCATCCAGACAACCTTCTCGTTATCCTGCTCCAGATGAACCAAGTAAGAATCAAATCTGCACATATTTTCAGAAACAAAAAAATTGAGGAAGTCAAATGAAGAAGCCACCCATGAGTAAACCAAAAAGTTTAGACTTAAGAGGGTGAGGTTTCCAAATACCCACGGAAGGAGTTGCAGAGATTAACTATGGACCAGGGACTGAAGGAAGGGCAAGCCAGC
>NW_022196896.1:68234362-68253243 GCF_008632895.1 Mastomys coucha | reverse complement strand
TTAAAAAAAAAAAAAAAAAAGAGGGTGAGGTTCCTAAGAACTCAAGGCAAACAGAACAAGGTATGTGTGACCAACCACGGAAAAGCTACCCTGTGAGGCTGTGGAGCAAGCACCTGGAGAAACCAAGAATAAGTTTACCAAGAGATTCCTAAGTAGGGTCCAAACAAAGGAATAAAGAGTTCCTCCTACTCCCCCATGACTGGCAGGTGTTAGCTTGGTTTTTCTTCTTCTTCTTCTTCTTCTTCTTCTTCTTCTTCTTCTTCTTCTTCTTCTTCTTCTTCTTCTTCTTCTTCTTCTCCTTCTTCTTCTTCTTGACTAGATATGAGATTTATTACTGAGAAAGAAATATCTTGAAAAGCCAGGACAAGCAGATAGTGGATACAGATAAGTCCAATGTTCCTCCCACCCAAGCCAGCCACAAGGGGCCCCAAGAGATCAAGACAAGAAAGCCATACTATATGCCCACTCATACTGATGTAGAGATAGAATGAGCCTAGCCCGAGGTCATGAAAATGAGGGAGAAACCATGCACATTTTTCTGGAATTTCAGTGCAAAACAAAAACAAAAACAAAAACAAAAAAATACAAAAAACCTCAATGTCTATGAAGATGACTCAGCCCAAAACACACTTTGATAGAATTATAGCTTTATCCCAAGACAGCTATCAAACACAGCACCATCTTTAATGAAATGTTGTGCCTGAGTTCTCTATTTGGTGCCTCCTATCACCTCCTACTGAACATATGACATCACTTCTCATTAGTAAGCCTTCCCTGGCCATGGTTTTCAAAGCTCTGAGCAGCAGGTGACATGCTGGCCATTACCTGGGCGTTTCAGAATGATGTAGGCTGCAGATACTCCAGCATGACACATGAAAGGATGGCCGTAATCCTCCATTTTCACTTCTAAGAATGTTATGTTTACTGTGTACAGAATGTGATTCCTCAAAGACACATTGGTTCTAGGGAAGGAAGAGTCAGCCATTAACACAAGAGCCATCACCCAACATAAGGTATAACTTATCTTCTATAAATAATGTCTGTTTGTTTGTTTGTTTGTTTGTTTGTTTGTTTTTTCCCTAGAGAACTCTCTGGCCATTATTTTACTCTAAGAATACATATGAGAGTGACTCAATGTATAGAAGTTCTGTAGGTGTAAATTTGCATTTTCTCCTGGACAGTCATGAGAAAGTGTGGCTCTGCTAACTACAGCATCATGTGCAGCTCTAATGGGCATCTCTGTTCCCCAAATTTTATCCCAATGTATCCACACAGCAAACCTCACCCTGAGCACTACTTCTGATTTCATTTATATCACATATAATCATAGCACCATAGGTTATGTTTGAGTACCATTGACTGTGCAAGTCTCCCACGAGAAACCCTGCAATGATCTTCACATTGCTAACTCCACACTGAAGGCCAGCAGCTCACAGTGTCACTGAATGGGACAGGGTGGATTTGAGTGACACCTGACATACATAGGCTGTTTCTCTAAGCTACAGTTCATATTGCATTGACATTGATTCAGTCGGAAACATAAACATCTTGCATTTGCCCAAACCTGATCCCTAGCTACACACAGTGTGTACTGATCATTAAAAGACAAGAGCAGAAATGCAAACTCAAGTAAAACTGTTCATCAAAAGAAGTGGTACCAGCATATTCATATGGGTGGAGTAACTCTTACACCTACTCGATTCCTTCCCGGATGCGTTTGGAGTCATTGTAGTAGTCATCCACCAGGGTGTTGTTGACTCTCCAGCACCTCAGGTTTGTATTCTCCTTCACGTCTGTTATATTGCAGTCCACAATGAGGTGGGAGCCTGGAGCAATCAAGTTTACAAACATGGACTGGAACTGCTACAGATATCTCAAGTTGTCAGGCTTCTCGACATTAGTTAATAAACACACCTTGCTCTTGAGTCTGTCATATCTTAACTGACAGAAGAACCCCCCAGGTTGATGTCAGTGTGCCTGATTCTCCTTCTGCATAAAAGCTAGGGGGGACAAGGAGAAGCCTTTGTGCTGAGAAGGGATCTGCAGGCATGCCCAGTAGCCACACCTCTGAGGAGAGTCTATCATAGCGTGTCACAGAAATAGTACTTCATCAATTCCCCCAGACAGGAGTACTTTACAGCCTTCCAGTGCTTCCTGCTCATTTCCCTCTAGGTCTGTGGTGGATATCTTTGAAATAATTGAGCAAAGCAGAAGACTGGAAGGTGGTCCTTGTGTGTTAGATGAGAAACTCAGGTTCAGACAGACTGAATGACATCCTCTAGGTTACACATGCTTTGGAGGGAGCCATGGGACATAAGCTCTGCTTTTTTACTCTCAATTTCTTATTCTCACATTAACAGATGTAGCTACTGCCTCCATTTTCCTCTGGCCCTTATCCTATATCCACATATATATTTAATATATGATATACAATAAACCTATATCATTCAGTCTAATAAGGCCCATTTTCAACTTTCAAGAGGAGTTCTTTCTCCTATGTGGTATTTTACAATTTATTCTAATGTATAACATGTTTAATAAGAACTGTGGTGTATAGCTAAACATCTGTGGGTTATAATAAAGTAAACATCCAGATTGTCTCCTCCATGCAGAAAACAGAATATTTTGAGAGTTCCAGAGTTTCTCACCCTCTCTTTCCTTCCTTTGTTTTGCATAGATTGCATATTTATCCACAGATTCTGCTCCTGTTGCTTAACATTTACTTTCGGGGCCAGCCTGTGCTGTTTCATAGTGGAATATACTATTGCTCTTGATTTCTTCTAAAATTGAGACCTATTCATTTACATTGTATGTATTTTTCATATTTGATACTTGATTGAGAGTCTACTTGGAACCCTTTCTGTTTCCTGAGGCCCACATGAACACATTCCATGTATATAAGCATATATGTACATACGCATGCTTTTGATCCATATACTTGATAGGTACACATAACTTCTCCAGCATTGTGTTGGCTACAGACAATAGTCAACTTCACAAGACTGTGATGGACTGTCTCCTCCAGGGCTGTACCAACCCATACTCCCACCTGTACTGTGTAATGTTACTTTATATACTCAATAGTACTAATGCCCAGACCATTCTATTATAGATGTTCAAGCCCTGAATTTAATTTCTCTACACAGTATTTCTCTACACTGTACATGAGCAAACAGTCACCGTGTGTTTTATTGGCCATGTGATTTAACACAGCTCAATTTCCCTCCTCTACTAGGTCCTATTTCCTTTATAAATGTGGAGAGGTTGTGACCAGTTATTATAAGTGTTTTATTCTGACCCAAAGGTTTTTTTTTATACTTTTACTATTGTCTTTCAATAATCAGAAATTTATTTTTAACAGTATCCTTTTAAAATGTATTTACTTTACAACTAGGGTTTTGGACATCCCAATTTTTAAAATAATTCTTTACTATTTCAAAGTCAATGAAGTTTTTTTCCTAGAGATGTATTGTTCTGAATGACATTTAGGTCTAAAATCTGCCCAGAATTGTTTTAATATTATGTCATGGAGAGACCAGGTTTCATTTTGTTCTATACTACATCTAATAAGCAAGTACTATTTATTTAAACAATTTTAATTTCCCAGTCCAGTATGGTAGCATACATCTATATTCCCAGCACTTAGGGAGATGGAGGCAAGAACACCAGGAGTTCAAGGCCAGCTGAGGCTATGTGTAAGTCTCCCTCTCCTTTCCAAGATTATAATTTATCTACTTCTCTGTAGTCTTTATCAAAAATCCAAAAGTCTGGTATGTATATGTCCACCTCTGATCTTTTTCCTCAATTATTATACAGACTGGATAAATTTTTTTAGCCTCCTAATACATCTTGAAATCATTAGTCTTCTAATCTAGTTCTTCATCATTTAAAATTCATTGATTCTTATAAAGCCAAAAAAATTAGAAAGCTGTGGAAGAGAACACAGTAATCTGAATTTAAAAAAAAAAAATCCATTGAGAGACCTATAGAAAGGTCAATACTTGGCTATGAACAGTGTTCCTCTGTGTGTACAAGTTTTTAAAGTCATGTTATATTAAGTATTTACATAGTTATACCAATATTCTTGGAAAAAGTGTTTTTGGTGCCTCTGAGAAGAAGGAGAGTCTCCAACGAGACAAATGTTTGCCAACACATAATCCTCTATAGTACCTGTGTCCCCAAGGAAACAGCCTGGCAGGGTCATTTGCAGAACATGTTAATATCAGGATATTATACTAGTAATTCGAACATGTAAAACCAGCTTTAAAAGTTTTATTATATCAGAATAGTCTTAAAGAAAAAAATACTAGTTATTATGGTGATTTTAGATAATTTCCTCAGAATAGTAACATAGATAAAAGATTCTTCAACATGATTATGTTTATCTTCCTTAAAAACTCCACGTTTCCTGCCTCTCTTGTGTGCATCTGTGTGTATGTATATGTATGTTTGGCTATAGGTATATGTTTCCATAAGTTTGCATGTGTGAGGGATGTGTATGCGTGTGTGTGTGTGTCTGTGTGTGTCTGTGTCTGTGTATTGCATGTGAAAGCCAGATATGAACCTCTGGTGTCATCCCTCAGACACTGCCCATGGTGTTTTGTTTTGTTTTGTTTTGTTTTGATTTGATTTGATTTTGAGTCTAAATTTCTCATTTGCCTGGAACTTACCAAATAAGCTAGGCTGGTTGACCAGTAAGGAAGCCCCAGGGATGTACATGTTTGTGCCTTTCCTTGGAGCATGTGCCACCACACTGTGCATTTTACATGGTTTCAAGCGATCAAACTCTGGACTTTGTGCTTAATCTGCATTTTGCCTGCAGAGCTCTCTCTCTAACCTGGTGGTTCTCAACCTTCCTAATGCCGAGACCCATTAATAGAATTCCTCATGTTGCCGTCAAACCCAGCCATAAAATTACTATTTAATTGCTACTTCATAACTGTGATTTTTCCTACTCTTATGAACCATTATGTAAATATCTGAGGTGTGACTGTCCAATGGAGTCACAACCCACAGGTCAAGAACTACTGCTGTAGCCCCTGCTGAGAAACAAAGTCGATTAAATTATTGTTAGTCTTTGTAGATGTCTGTGAAGTCTGTGGGTATCCGAATGACAAGAAATCAGTACATCAGTGTGTTGTTAGAGTCTTCGGAGCTCTCCAACAATTTTAAAGAGCGTCTAAAACAATCCAACCTGGGCCTTTCAAGCAGATTTGTGGATCCTTAATACTGTCTAATTTGCAGATAATCATGTTTCTAAGTCTGCTATTTGGTGCATGAATTCCCTGAAGGTTAACGTCCTTCCCACCACAGCCACATGCCTTCCTCCCGAACCAGCTCTGAAACCTTGTTCTTCTTACTACGACTATTAGCAGGAGCAGTAAATACATTGTTTCCACTTTCGTCTTTGTTACTTAGTTGCAGTTTAGAAAGAGACATTGTGGGGAGCCGCAGCTGCCACCCTATACATACATATTGAACACCTGGTCTCCGGCCAGAGCAGAGAGCATTGAGATAAACAAGCCTTAGTTGGAAAAGCTGTGTGCCTCTAGTTTGTGATGCAAGCTGGCATGATTTTCCCGTAGCCTATTATGCTTTGCAACGTAGCTGATGCTGATTGGGACCAGGGAAAGTATTTAACCCACAAGGGCTGGGGGCTGGAGATAGATAGTAAGTATGTAGAGAATAAGAAGTAGTGAGTAAGTATGTAGAATTGGGGCTGGTAATGGGATAGGAGAGAAGATGTAGATATAGAAGTAAGATGTAAGGACAGATGTAAGATGTAGAATTAGGAATAAGTATGTAACTAATAAGACGTAACTAATAAGATGTAAGTAGTAATAAGTAAGATGTAAGAAGAAGATATAGAATATAAAAGAAGCTAGCTAGCTAGAGAAGAAGTAAAAATGAAGGTTCCTGATTAAACTGTATGGAGAAGGGCTTGGTGTTTGCCTCCTTATTTCCGCTGGACGGATAAGGCGGCCGACAAGACATCAGTGTTTTTATTATTTCTGCACTTAATTATAAGGGTATTTAAAAACTCAAATGTCTTTTGGCAACTGGCCACATGCACGACACTTGATTGACTTCATCTCACAGTCACTATTTTGTGAATGGACTCTATGACTAAACTTCTAACTAAGAAAGTTAATAATTCGAAAATGTGGTTGTTTAGTTTTTATTTCTTTTAAATGTTTTAAATTCTAATTAAATAGGAATGGCACATTTTTAAACAGTACAATATTGTTTCTATGTGTTTATGTGCTTATACTATGGTGTAACTAAATCATGCTGTACTGGCTGGTTTTGTGTCAACTTCAAACAAGATTCTGGTACCTGTAAGCACAGAACTTTAATTGGGAAAATGCTTCTATGGGATCCAGCTGCAAGGCATTTTCTTAATTAGGGATTGATGAGGAAGGACCCTGCCCCTGGTGGGTGGTGCCATCCCTGCCCCGGTGGTCATGGCTTCTATAAGAAAGTAGGCTGAGCCAGCCATGAGGAGCAAGTCAGTAACCAGCACCCATCCATGGCCTCTGCATCAGCTCTTGATTCCAGGTTCTTGCCCTGTTTGAGTTCCTGTCCTGACTTCCATTGATGGTGACATGCTATGGAAATATAAGCCAAAGAAACCTTTTCCTCCCCAACCTGCTCTGGTCAATAAGTTTCATCCTAGCCATTGTAACCTAACTAAGGCAAAGCTAAGTAACAAATGGGCTATCTCACATATCTAATGAGTGGATTTTTCATTATTTTGAATTTAGTTACAGGTTCTACTGTGACTGGGCTCTGTACAATGTCCCCTCCTCAGAGAGCATCTCCAATCTTTTGGGTTTTCACTTGCCTACTAAACTTGTCAAAGATTCAGTATATTAAGGTTTCCTATTACGTGAAAACAATTGTTTTGCCGTGTTGTATTATTCTTGTATTTCTAAGACCTTTAGCTTTATATATTTGATACATGGTGGCATTAAAATGCCATTTTTCTAGGCCTGGTAGAGTAGTAACTTGGGAAGCTGAGGCAGGAAAATGAAAAATTCAAGGCCTGCCTGGAATAGAAAATGAGTTAAATTTACTCTCAAAATAAAGAAGTGGAAAGACTCTGGATAAAATCCAGTGCTAGATTGCTTGTCCTGTGTGTATGAGACCATAGATTTACTCACCAACAACAGTATCAACAACAACAAAGGATTTTGAAAGACATTGCAGTTTTAATTAGAATAAAGTGACTCAAATTGTTACTTACTACTTTGGGGTCTGAAAGGTTAATATTAGATTGAAACACCCAAACTAATTTTTATGATAATTTTTGCAAATCATGCATTTCTAGTGTTGTTATTTTAATCTTTTGGATCCTGCACATGTCTCTTGAAATAGCAAGCTATCGGACCAATAAAATCCTACCTGAATTATGATATTGATTGAATCGGAGGAGTTTTCTTTTAATGAAGACTTGATTTAATTGCCCTTTTTCCAGAAAGTGTTCTCACTCTGTTTATTTATTGGAGCTATCTCTACATCCAAAGCTTGTGAGTCTCTGTTCTGAAGCACTGAACTTTTGGTCTTTTACTGTGTAAATGAAGGCTGTATTATAGTTATTTCCCTTACTCCTTGAGTGTATTTTCTGGTATGAGATAAAGTAATCCAGAATTCCTGATCTAGATTATTTAGTAGCTGGAGTTTTACACTTCAGTAATCCTGTCCGTTTTCATTGCCTTTGTAGTCACAGAAGTCAGTGAGATTCTCCTGGTGGGCTCAGGTACACCCAGAGTTGGAAATTAGACATGTAAAAGGATTGTCTCTACCTTGATCTTTTAATGCACCCATTCAAATCGGTAGGTGCAGCGAGCTTTACCCATGGTAACTGGACAGCTCCCACAGCTTCACTTACCAAGTGGAACTTCAATGGAGTTGTTTTTTGGATAAGTGATGTTAGGGATCCTTCCTCCAGACCCAACTTCCTCTGATAAGAAATCATACCCACAAGAATTGAGTTAGAACCACAGAAGTCATACACTAATGTAATGACATGAAGAGAAGACCTTCAAAAACATTGGTCAAGAAAAGTCAAAAGTCAAGAGTGTGACATCAGGATGACTTGAAATATCGCTGCTTTCTGTAAAGCTCTTCAGTTTACTAGTCGTGAGTAGATCCGGGTAGCCAATGATCACCACCTACTAGATCACACACCTGAAGCCAGATCATTCCAGTCAACCACTCTCATCATCCTACTGAACTTCACGATACAGCCTAACAACTTAACCTTCCAGTGCTTCACAGTCAGCCCCTCTGGCTTCACTTCTGAACCACCTGTTTTCTGTTCTCAGCTCCTTTAAGGCCATCTTATCTGCTCACACCTTGAATTACCATCTAAAAGTCAGTCCTCAGAGAGTCTTAACTCCAGAACTCTCTCTGAATTCCAGACCATGAGAGGTTATAGCCTATTCTACTTCTTTTGCATGTCTCATGCTCAATTTGTTGAAGACCAAATCTCTCCAATACCTATTTTCCCCTTGAGCTGTCTTGTTTCATTGCCTAATCCACTTTCCACTCAGCAGCGTATGCCCAAAGGCCTAGAACCAATGACTTCTTCTTCCCTTCTACTGAAGTAACTCTAAAAGGTGTACCCTTCCCCTTAGGAGATGCTTTGACAATATCTGCATCTCCCTATCATACATGTTACCATGTGCCTGTGCCTGCATGATGTCTCTCACCTGTACATTGGCGCCTGCCCCCTAACCACTGTCCTGATGTTCCCTCTGGCAGACAACCACCTGCGTCAGACATCAAAAGCACACCAAGCTGCTCTCATGCCATCAAACCCACTGGCTGCTTGACATTGTTCTGAGAGTAAAATCCTGCACAGCCCTTTTTGGATTTCAAACTCCGCCCACCCACACCTCACTCCTGACTGAGTCTCTAATGTCATTACCTGCCATGATTTCACCAACCCAGCCCAACCTGTCTGTCTTCCATCCCCCAGACACAACATGGTTCCTCTTATTCTGAGGCCTTCACAGCTTCCTGTCTTCTGTCTGTAAACACCTTAGCCATTCTATCAATCGATGTACTATCCCTTGGGCTATCTGCTCCCATTGATGGCTTCCTGCTGCCCAAGGGTGCAACTCCATTAAAGAAAAAAAAAAGCTATGTTGTGGCTGGAGAGATAGTAAGATGGTAAGAAATTAAGCCACTTACTGAGAGGCCCTGGGTTCAGTTCCCAGCACCCACATGGTAGTTCACAACCACCTGTACTCCAGTTCCAGGGTATCTGATACCCTCTTCTGGCTTCCCAGGTCATAAGGCATGCAAGTGATACACAGACATGTATGCAGGCAAACACTGACATGTAGAAAATAAAAATAAATCTGAAAGGAAAAGAAAGCTGTATTTCCTTAGGTGCAGTAACAAACATGAAGGGCCAAGTGGAAGAACCATCAAATAAGACAGATGAAACTCTTTATTCAATGTGTAGGGAAGAAGGAAAAAATATTTGCCTGGGCACCTAAGGCCACAGTTCTGGCCCTGATGATAGTTCTAATGAGCTCTCTGGTTGTTGAGAAGTTCCTCCTTCCCGACTGTACAAGAATCAGCTGGAGCTGAGTACCTGAGGCCTTTTGGCCTCATTTAAGACGCTGCCTTATAGCCTGCAGATTATCATACATTTAAAGACAATGATGCCGGTGACAGGGGAATGACATGGCTGCTCCCCAAAGGTCTGGCCTGATGCAGTACAAACAGTAGTTATCTAAGAACCCTATCCAGAGACCCTGGGCTCCAAAGATTCTGAGACTGCAGCAGTACCAATGCTGGAAAGACCCAGCACAACACTCAAACACTATCGACCGTGTGCTGGATGCCTAGACTCTGCTAGGCACCCAGGAAATTCCCCTTCTACAGGATCTCTCTCAGTGTTCTCCAGCTGAGTGTTTTGAATATTCTGTTTTGAAAGGAGAGAAAAGTAAGCTGTTTGTGCCCATTGGCCTCACTCTCTGGCCCCCTGATCTCTCTGCTACCCTTCCATACAAGCAAGATCCAATCTCCAAAGCCTGAAACAGGAAGCCATCTGGCTCCCATAAAGCTGAGAACCAAGCACCCATATCTGAAAAACAAAAACAAAAACAAAAACAAAAACAACAACAACAAAAAACCTTACTGGTGTCCACAGCAATGTAGTTTCTAATCTTGAAGTTTCTCCCCATGTGTGTCAGTCTGGCTGAGCATGCATAGCTCCCACCATCCTCCTCAGCAATGTTGTTCACAAGAAGCTTTGTTCCAAAAGGGAGGTACTTCTTCCCCGCTGTAATCTCTTCACAATCCTAAAGGCACAGACACAAAAAGGCAATGAGTGCTGGCGAATTCCAGTCACTCTGTAAGCATTATGCTATTAACTGTGGGGAAACCCGTCTATATCACGGTTTCTCAACCTGTAGGTTGCAGCCCCATTGTGGTCACATATCAGACATTTAAATTACATATGATCTATAACAGTAGCAAAACTATAGCTATAGAGGAGCAGCAAAATAATTTTATGGTTGGAGGTTATCACATGAGGAACTGTATTAAAGGGTCACAGCTTTAGGAAGGTTGAGAACCACTACCCAATATCTACATAGTCACATACAACCTAAACTTTGATATTAACCATCTAACCAGAAAACAATGCATGACATAGATAAACAGACAGAGATTATAGGTAGATAGGTAGGTAGGTAGGTAGGTAGGTAGGTAGATAGATAGATAGATAGATAGATAAGATAGATAGAAGTGATAGATGATAGATATGAAAGAGATGGATGATAGACTGACAGAATGACAGATAGATAGCTAGACATAGATGATAGACAGATGATAGATAGATAGATAGATAGATAGATAGATAGATAGATAGATGTGATAGAAATATATGGATCATAGACTGACAAAACAACAGGCAGATAGGCAGATAGATAGACAGACATAGATGATAGACAGGCAGATAGACCGACAGAGGTGATAGATAGATAGATAGATAGATAGATAGATAGATAGATAGATAGATAGATAGATAAAATAGATGACAGACAGACAGATTCATGGATGGATGGACAGACAGATAGTAGAATAGTGGGATTAATGGACAAAAAGATATAGGTTACTATGATAGTCACATTTTGTCACTTTAACAAAAACATTTGATACTTAAAGAAGATATGATTTAATATTTGTGGCTTCAGAAGTTCTTCTCCATCATGTGGAGAAGTGTGGGGTGGGGCACAGGAGAACATACCATGGAGGCCAGGATTAGAAAGAATGACAGCAGTAATCGGCTTTCTCTTTTGCCTATTTGTTTCATCTGGAGCATAAACTATAGGATGGTGCCACCCACATGCAGGGCAGGGATTCTCCTCTTACTAGTCTTCACTAGAAATACCCTGACAGACACACCCAGAAGTGTTCTTTAAATTCTTTGGCACTTCTCAATCAATTTAAGTTGACAATCAACATAGAGAGAAATGGAGTGTGGACACTCATCACTTAGTCTCTCTCTTTCCCTCTCTTTCTCTCCCCCCTGTGTTTGTGTGTGTGTGTGTGTGTGAGAGAGAGAGAGAGAGAGAGAGAGAGAGAGAGAGAGAGAAAGAGAGACAGAGACAGAGACAGAGACAGAGAGACAGAGACAGAGACAGAGACAGAGAAAGTTGGTAAGAAATATTTTATATGCTAAAATGAGTGATACAAACACTAAGTCCAATAGGTGTTGAGATAAATGAACACTTTTGTGTTCATTTGTGTAGCTGCAAAGATTTCATGGAGGAAAGCTGCAGCTGAGGAGTGTTCTCCACCTCAGGGCCCATCCCTCTCACCAGCCTCCCACTGCATGATGTCAAGGTCCTTTGCCAGGATTGCAAACCCAGGTGAATTGGATAATGACTGTTTCAACCACACAAGAGACTGGACTCCCCACTGATGAGAGAGTTTGCTTTATAGAATCCAGTGTATACCAACTAACTGGAGGCCTGAACGATGGAAAGGAATGTACATCAGTCTGTAATGAGAATACCTCATAGAACTTCTGGGCTCAAGCAACTGCCAATCACTAGTCTATGGAATGCCTTTCTCTCTTGTCATTTCAGAAACCAAGAAAATAAAAGGTCACATTTATGTGTCTTGGAAGAGGCTTACACGTCCCTCCTGTGTGTGTGTGTGTGTGTGTGTGTGTGTGTGTTTTTATGTTGTGTGTGTGTATGTGTTAAGTGTGCATCAGTGTTGTGTTTGTGAGTATACATGTGTATGTGTCTGTGTTGTGTGCGTTAGTATATATGTGGAGGAGTGTTTGTGTTGTGTGTGTATCTGTGTTGTGTGTGTGAGTATATATGTGTATGTGTCTGTGTGTATGAGTATATATGTGGGGGGGTATTTTGTGTGTATGTGAATGTGACTATGTGTGTTTGTGAGTGTATATGTGTGTGTGGTATGTATGTGTGTCTGTGTATGTGTGGTATGTGTATTGTATGTATATTGCGTGTATGCGTGTGTGTCTGTGTGAGTATATCTGTGTATGGATGTCTCTGTGTGTGTCTCTGTGTGTAAGTGTATATGTGTGTGTGTCTGTGAGTATGTGTGTGTTTCTATGTATGGTGTGTGTGTCATGTTGTGTGTAAGCTAGACATAGACATCAGGTGTTTTCCTCTGTCTCTTTCTAACTTATATTTTGAGACAGCACTGACTTGGCTGGGCTGGTTGGCCAATGAGTCCTAAGGATCTGCCAGTCTCCTGTGCACCACCACACCCGGCCTTCTTAAATATGTGTTTATGGGAGCAAACAAGGTCCTTATGTTTTCAAGGCAAGCATCTTGCCAAGTGAGTCGCCTTCCATCCACCTTCCGTGCTCCAGTAACTCACTGCATCAAGCTAATCACAGTCACCTCACACACCCGCTTCTGAACTCTTGCCCAAACCTGTCCCTTCCTTTGAGGAGCGCCACGCCACAGGGAGACTGCCTGGCTAGTTGAGTCCATTTTTCATTCAAATATTGGAGTTCCTATCTTTCGAGCACAGTGAGAGGCTTTGGCCATGCAGGAATTAGATGCATTTACTGTCCTCATGAAGATCACAATTTAATAGTTAAAGACAGATAAAATCCTAATTCAATAAAAATGTAACCAACTCAGTGATACATTCTCTCATCACTTAGCCAGTCACAGATGAGTGAGTCCTAAATCTCCACCCCAAAAGAGGAGACTATATCTACTCTGCATGACAATTCATAAAAAATGCCAGAATGCTCATTTACCATGTACAACTTGTCTTCTTAAGTTTCTTACACATTGCTCCAACAGATATTCTTTAAGGAAACTCTAGTTACCATTTGACAATTGCTTACCAGTAGATGGGACCTACTATTAGGGATTGGATGGATAAGACGTCACCCCTCGCAATAAAATTGGCATTTTGAACACAAGAGGCATTCAAATGAGTGTTGTGGAGTGTTATTTTCACAATTAGATATATTCTTTAAAATAGGGAAGTGATAAGACATATAAATTTACGTGGCACCTAGAACTTAGATTACTTACAGTCTATATTCATTAGACACATTAAAGCTACTCTCAAAGGTACCAAAAGGTGTCCGTTACATTAATGGAAAAAAAAAATCAACACTTAACCCTTGGATTAATTTGACCAAAAGCAAACAGGTCTGAATTGCCCTCTTCCTTCCCTGTGTCTTCTGTCTATCTGTATCTTGTGATTCGGGCTTGTCCTTAGTTTGCTGTTGTATGAGTTTCATGGTTTACTTTGGGGTTCAGAGTCACAACGCTTGAATTCTTAGATTTCAAAAAATTCTCTCCTGTAGGCTTAACTGGAGAGTCCCTGGCTCCCCACAATCTGTGCCATGCTTCATAGTTGAGCAATCCCACCTCTGACTCATTGTTTCTTCCAATTATCCACATGACTAATCACATTAACACTAACCTTGCTGTATAAGGATCATCCTGCCCCTTGCAGTGACTGGAAGGGCCATTTTCCCTATCTACTGGAGGGTACAAACTTTCTACTGGTTTGAAGTAGAGACTCACAGCCATCCATTGGACTGAGCACAGGGTCCCCAATGAAGGAGCTAGAGAAAGGACCCAAGGAGCTGAAGGTGTTTGCAGCCCCATTAGAGGAACAACAATATGATCTAACTAGTACACTTAGAGCTCCCAGGGTCTAAACCACTAACCAAAGAGTATACATGGAGGGACCCATGGCTCCAGTTGCATATGTAGCAGAGGATGGCCTAGTTGAACCATCATGATAGGAAAGGCCGTTGGTCCTGTGAAGGTTCTATGTCCTAGTGTAGGGGAATGCCAGGGCCAGGAAGCGGGAATGGGTGGGTTGGTGAGCAGGGGGAATGGGGAGGGAATAGGGGGTATTTCAGAGGGGAAAACAGGAAAGGGGATATCATTTGAAATGTAAATAAAGAAAATATCTAATAAAAAAGAATAAAGGAGAAGAGCAAATGAGGATGAATCTGGACAGACACCAGCTTGCTGCACACACTGGCACACATTCCTACACACATGCAGAAATATCCACAATACACACATGAAAAATGGAAAACTAAATAAATTTTACAGAGAATTGAAAATTACAATAGCTAAACTCAAGTAAATCAATAGATTTAATAGACAGTTTTACACACCCAAGAATAAAAGGCAAACTTTGGAAAGCAGTCCAGGAAGAAATTCCCACTTAGGTAAACGCACACAAAATACTAGAATAGGAAAATGCATGTGAGATTCAGAAAATGCAATTTTAAAAAGAAAGGGTTTAATATACATTTAATTAGAGTTCCAAAGGAGACAAAAAAGAATAAGTTAAGAAAATACCAAAGAAAGTAGTAACTAAGAAACAATGGAGGAAAGACACAATACACTATATGTCAAAAGACATTTGCAAAATAGATGAGAAATGTCTATCTTAACTCACCAGAGCTAGACTACTAACCTCCAAAGTCAAGGAGAATAAGTTTGAGGAGTTCAGAGATTCAGGCCTACTACCTTCAAAAAGGGCAGAAAGACGGAATAAGAAAGGTCCACGGAACATAAAAATACTGGAAATATTAAGCTTTTGAATGATGGCTTGAAAGTGCAGAGCAAAAATAAATGTCAATTCATGAAGAATAGTTTACATAAAGTTTCTAAGAGAGGTTAGCTGGACATACATATATCATGTATAATCATGTGGGAGCTGGGAACTGTAGTTAAGAGTTAAGAGCCAGAGTAACTTAAAATACTTCTGTAAATAATATCTCAAAAGCATTGGATAAAATTTTAAATATCCTATGTAATGGGGGGGGGGGAGCTTTTCCTTCAGAATAACAATGCAAAAGTGCTGTTTATTACCACTTCTGGGGTATCATTTAGAATAACATGGTCTCACTAAGATGCGGTAACTCCTGAGGTGTTTTACCTATAAAATGCGAGGGTTAGGGTAGGTCAGACCTGAGAGAACAGGTCTGATTTAATTCATCTGAAACAGATGAATTAAAGCTGTTTGGTCTGGAAACCTAGTTGTTTATGTGCAAAGCCTTAAATAATCAGGACACACATGGATTAAGCAAATGAAGTCACTACAGTTGCTAGATACAAGGCCAATGTGCAAAAAGAAATTGTGTTTTCCAGTAGTAGCAACACAAAGAATAGGAAAACATAACCACATTGAGACAGTAGTATCAGTACACATCAGTTCACCAAGAATGAATTTAACACTAGCAATGTTTGCACACAGAAGTAATTTTAAATGGGAGAGAATGACATGTTATTACTTAAAAGACTCAAAATTGAAAAAGCTGTCCACCTTTGATAGATTTATGGATACCATAAATATCCATAATGGATACCATTTAATTAAAATCTAGAATATTATACAAATTGAGCAGGTTATATTTAGGAAGATATGTACATACATATGCATACATGTATGCATGCAATAGCGATTAATGAAAGAAGAGACCGTGAATTTGAGGGAGAGCAGGAAGGTTATGTATCAGAATTTGTACAGAGGAATAAGAAGGGATAAAATGCTGTAATTATATTAATCTTAATTCTGTAATTAGAAAACCTAACATATTATTTTGTGAAAGTGAATGCACGGATTTTTAAATCCAGAGAAGAACATAAAAGTACTGCAGAAGACAAGAGAAGCTCAAAAGAGAATGGGGAAAGGTACCCTGCCATATCATCAACACAGTAGTCCAGTAGAGCTAAGTTTCAGAACGCTTTCTATAAAAATGAGCAACTTGCTTATGAAATTGTGTATGCATGCAGAAGAATTATCACTCTCCATCAAAGGAGAATTTTAGGGCTAGAGGGCTTGCAGAGAATTTTCAAGACCGCATTGCTGTCAGAATAAGTAAGAAGCAAACAGAACATGTCATACAATGAAGTGCTCAGAAACAGAGCTAAACACAAATATCTGTCTCACTAAAGTCATAATTGGCATGCAAAGCGAGGAAGACAGGTGACCCATGAATCCACATAGAGGAAAATTAAATTAAATGCGGCCCCAATTAACACTGGGCAATTAAATGAAAAACCTCAACAAAGGATGGATGATAAGGCTTATCAGTAAAGATGCTTACATCCAAGCCTGGGGACATGAGTTGGATCCTCAGGACCCACATGGTGAAGAGCAAAAACTGAGCCCCACAATTTGCCCTGACTCTCTTCTACATGCATGCCATGGCAGGCAGGAATACACATACACACACACACACACACACACACACACACTCATATGCCAATTACCAACAACTCAAGAGGCGCCAACACTATCAGTCACCAGGAAATGTAATACAGATAGGACAGTCTGTCCTCTGAAAAGCCAACACTACAGGGAACAAGATTGCAGGGAGCTGGGCTGCAGGGAGCTCAGCACAAAGCCCTTTCTCAAGAATCATTCCCAGCACTGAAGAATGAAGGGGGAAGAGGGAGAGATGGTTAACCACATCCTTCCCTATCAGATACAGAAACATTAGAATGCTAGCACTGACCATATTCTCTGTGACCCATATTCTCTGTTCTTCTGCAGAATGCTCTACATGAATCTAAGCATGTGTGACCCAAATGGTGTGCACAATAACTAGTGAGCCCAAGAACTGGTGTGCACAAGAATTGCTGTGCCCAAGAAATGGTGTGCACATGAAGTGGTGTGCCCAAGAAATGGTGTGTCCATGAAGTGGTGTGGACAAGAGTTGGTGTGCACAAGAAGGTTCCCACCTGCTTCTAACTGAAAACAACTCAAAAGTCTAATGGTGATAATGAAGTGCCACAAAACAGTTCAACTAGATGATTACGTGGAAGTACAGACTGCAATGTGGATGGTTCTCACAGGTTTACTATTGGTCCATCCAAAGAGGCTAACTACATAATACTACACAGAGATAATTTGAACATGAAGTCCAGAAACAAGCAGAACTACTGTGAGACCCTCTAAATTAGGAAAGCAGTGATCTGATGATCAGGTGATCCTGGGCATGAGGAAGGCATGGGGTTTGCTATTCCGTTGGTTGGTTGGTTGGTGGTTGGTTGGTTTTACAGTTACTGAGGCAGTGCTGGGAGCTACTCTTAATAGTTAATCTAGACCTTGGTGTTAAGTGCAATTAAACATGTATTCACTTTCTGATGATCCTTGTCTACCTGTAGATCTTTCATCTATTTTCTACATATGCATCTTAAGCTTCAATATTTTAATGCATATCAGTTGGTTCTCAAGACCTTAAAGAAACATGTAAAATCCCCCATAAGCCAGAAATAAAACAGGGATAAAAATTAACAGAGAAATGCAGCCAAAGACATGGGTACATCTGAAGAGGATTCAGAAATGGAGAATAAACTCAACAGATGGTAAGTGGTCAATCTGATTGATAATATGGAAGATAACTAAACCGCCCAATTTCATGCTTACCACATTGATTTGATTTAATTTCTCTCTCTCTCTCTGTCTCTCTCTCTCTCTCTCTGTCTCTGTCTCTGTCTCTCTCTCTCTCTTTTGTTTTTTTTTATTTTTTTATTTATTTTTTTGCTTTTTGGGAACTCTCTCTGTAGTCCAGGATAGCCCCAAACTTATAAAGATCCACCTGCTTTCCTAATTTAGACAATCTCCCTGGCTAAATTGATTGAGTTTACATACAAAATTATCCTAAGCCTGCAAGAAATCAATGACAGTCCTAGTGAGTCGAATGAATATAAAGTTTTGGAAGCAATCCATGACATCAGTGGAACCGTGGGTTATTTATTTGCATCTTTAGCATCTGTCAATTCTAGAGGTGGTGATCAGGCACCCCCTGAGAACATCACACTCTGTCAAAGATGCACAAGACAGGTGTAAGGATGCTCCTGTCCACACTCCACACAGGGAGGCAAAGAATGTGAACACAAAGCAGATAGAGAGGATCACAAAGAGCCAAGCAGGCTTTCTGAGAAGACAGAAGGCTCCATCTTGAAGAACAAGCTGCTCATGCAAAGGGGCTTATACCAGGTTAGGGAGAGAGAGGTTGAGAATCTGTACCCTATAATGACGACCAAACGCGATCTCCTCTGCAGAAGTAGACAGACAAGAAATCATTAATTATTATTAATTAATAATTTTCCAGTGTGGA
Organism: Mastomys coucha; assembly: GCF_008632895.1. Lineage (NCBI taxonomy): Eukaryota > Metazoa > Chordata > Mammalia > Rodentia > Muridae > Mastomys > Mastomys coucha. The sequence continues at coordinate 68,234,618 of NW_022196896.1, read as the reverse complement.
TGTAACCTTCAAGGACATGTGTCATTCCCTAGGAAACAAACTCCTACCAAAATTAGGAAAAGGAAAAAAGTAAGACATTTGAATAATCCCACACCACAGACAAAATGGGAGAGGGAAATCAAAACCCATGAAGCAGCAGTGATTCTCAACCCAGGGGGGTCACAGGAGTCACATATCAGACAATTATGTTTCAATTCTAACCGTAACAAAACTATAGTCATGAAGTAGCAATGAAAATAATTGTGTGGTTGCGGGG
>NW_022196896.1:68205833-68234352 GCF_008632895.1 Mastomys coucha | reverse complement strand
CCACAATGTGAGGAACTGTATTGAACGGTCAGGGTTAGGAAGGCTGACACAAAGGAAACTCAAGGCTGGACTGGGATGAGGCAGCTGAGTCGCAGGGTCTCGCTGTGCCTTGTGTAGACAAGGCCAGGTTAAAGCAAGCACAGGATGAAGAAAGAGCAGCATGGGAAACTCTGTTCACATTTCAAAGATCAGCTAAGATACAACTGAGTTTTCAAATACAGCAGTATATGCAGCTATGACAGGAGTTGATAGCAGCAGCCAGCCCTTGCTGGGGCAAGGTTTGGTGAGTAACAGAACAGAGATAGCAGACATTTTTCTTAGGCATGGATTTGTGTAATTTGTAATTTTCAAAGCACCAGATATCAGAGCCATTCTAACAAACCAAATGGGTAATTGTGGGTATAGAGAGGATATACCAACATTTATAAAACAGTAACAACCATAAGTTTAAACTAATTATCAGGACGACTACCACCTGTCTCAGGCGCACCAACTATACACCAAACCTGCCCTGAAGCGGGCTTTCGGAGAAGATAGAAAACTTTCCTCTTGTGGAGAAAGTGGGTTTTACATAAGAGGAGAAAACATTATCAATAGAGGATTTCATTGTTGGTTTAGTGGTGGTGGTGTTTTTTGTTTTGTTTTGGTTTGGTTTGTTTGTTTTGGTTTTTTACCTTATACCACTTTACTGAATCCAAAGCGCAACTCTCAGGGAAGTCGAGATGACATATCAGACTGCCCGATTTTCCTATGAGTAATGTTTGCTGGAACTCATCTGCCGAATTTATAGGACTCTCCTCCATGGAAGAGTCACACCAGTGTTTTTTGAAAATGGTTAGGTTCACAGCTCTTAGGTAGCAGCTGTGGGCACTCCTGTAAAACAAAACAAACCAACAAACAAACAAACAAAAACAAGCAAAATAACAATGAAACGCAGCAGGATGCAGCCAACGAACTCTTAAGAATTCAGTCAACCATTTTCACATCTTTTCTTCTTATTTTCTAGACAATGCACAAACCCTCTGCCTCATCTGAAGTAAAGAGTAACCTGCAAACCATGCATTACCCAAGGATAAGTGGTATTCATCTAGGACAGTCACTGGCATCTCATTCAGCATGGTCCAGGAGGGGCTGAGGGTCACCATGAACCTCTTGAACTATTTATCTGAAGGCTCCATACAGTACTTACACTTCTGCTACAAAAGTCACCTATACTTACACACATCTGATAAACCAAAGAATTAGTGAGATTGCCTGTATCCCTTAAAACTATCGACGGCATGAAACCTAAAGACTGAGAGCTGCTCCAGGTTACCAGAGATTAAAGGTGTATGGAACACACACCCAATCTACAGGTTGGAAAACCAAGGTTTAGAGAAAGAACATAATTTTTTGTTGTCAGTCAAGCTTGTTGTGTGAAAAGTCACAGAATTATAATTCTCTGGCCAAATGTGTTTTCCAGGTGGATTTTAATGATGTCTTGAAAACCTTTACAAACTGAAAAGGAGAGGAAGAGAGAGGGGGAAGGGGGAGGACTAGAGAGAGACAGGTAGAGCAAGGCAGAGGTAGGGAAAGAGACAGACAGAGACAGACAGAGACAGACAGACAGAGACAGAAGTGAGGAGGAAGAAGAGCCTTTGGTGGGACATATATTTTCTAGCAGACTCTAGTACTTTCCAAGCAAAATTATCTCCCATGGAAACAGTTCAATAGTCCACCTCCACTCAGAAACATTACCTCTGACACACAGATTCATGTAGACTGGAGAACATCTTCCAGATCGGCTAGCTTGTAAATGTCTGCTTTACGCTGATTCCTTATCAAAAGTGTTTGAATGCCCTATTTGGGTCTGGATCAGCCAGCTTCCCAAAAACATTAGGCATCTCTGGAAATGGCAGCAATCGTATTGATAAACACATTCTGTAATCTGGCCTGGGCTAAAACTTCATTTCAATGAAAAAGATTATGCAATTTGTGCTCCAAAAGTTATTTGTAAAACTGTTCTGCTTTCAAAAGTGCTCCCTGGAAGTCATCTTCTACCAGTTTATACCGTCCTGCATTTGTGTATCTGCTGGCTGTGGTGGTTAACATCTGTCATTTCAGTACTTTAGAAAGCAGTTGGAAACTGGTCTAGGCTATATAACAACTCTCCAAAATAAATGTCAATAATATCCATTTTCTTAAAAAGTTGTATTTAGAAACGGAGAGGGAGACATGGCAATTAGTTCTACTTTAAATGAAGGACTTACCTTATAACACACTGGTAGATGCCCGAGTCCTCCAGTGCCAGTGGAAGAAACAAAATCCAGGTCTGGTCCTGGTGAATTCTAAGGTGTCTGTCGTTGGCTATTGGGTTTTTGCTAGGTGTTTTGTACCATGTCACATTTACTGCCCCATTTGTTACTGGGGGATATGTGCAGTTGAAAGAAAAAGGCTGGCCCTCTGAAATTACCTCATCGTTCATATAGCTGTCATTACATGTATCTAGGGAAGGAAAGGAAAGCAATAAAATAAAATAAAATAAAATAATACAATAAAATGACTACAGAAAACTGGAGTCGTTATTCTTTTTAGGAAATGTTTTGCTCTGGTCAATGTAAAATTATATTTAGGGGGTTGTTTATTTTGGGTATTTCCCCCAAGCTAGCCCAGTCATTTAGAAGCATAATGCTAAGACCTTCAAATGTATATTGAGGACAATGCTTCTCCAGGCCCATCTGAACAAAGGCCCCGTGCCTGTATCTGTCTGCTCTTCTTCCCTTAGTCTCTGTCTCAGCACAAAACCAATCTGGTCATTTTCCTGCCTATCCTTGCGATCAGATGTATCCTCATTCCACAGTGCTTGGTTTTAAAGACAGCTTCCCTTTAAAGCCCATTTCTACCAAGTTAGGTTTTCTTAGAAACTTGTACTCTCTGGTAGTTTTGGACCATAAAATAACCCTTTATATGAAATAGATGCCACTACTAATCCATCCGTTTAAGCATTGGAACTGAGTCCACTCGAGTCTTTTCGGGGACTTCTCTGTATCACCTAAGTTAGTCCAAAGTTCAAAGGCGACATTTAGGGTTGAGCATCCAAGAAGCTGGGAATGCACTTCCCCTATTCCTCCCTCCCCTCCCTTTTTTGAGTGACTAGCAAGGATGGGGCTTAGTTGACGGTGAAGGTGAGCCTGGAGATGAATGACAAATGATGCTACCCTCAAGGCAACAGGCCTCTGGGATGCGAGGACTCACAGACCCGCAGAACTTACCTGCTGCCACAAAAAGTGGAAGCGCGAAAGACACACCACAGAAGAGCAAAGATGTCATCCCCATTTCCGGCTACATAGGAAAAAGAAGACAATGGCAGAAGTAAGAGATGCGGTGAGGCTAGCACCTTCCCGCCCACAGTGGGGCTCAGATTTCTGAGAACCCAGAATGTCAGTCCCCAGTCCAGATCACTGGCCTTCCCCTCTGCATGGGGAGCCCTCCACATCGGCCTCGCCATTCCAAGGCTGGCCTTTTCCCATCCCGACTCCATTCCACTTTTCTGCACCAGATCTTCAGACTCCAGGAATCTCAGACTGGCCTGTGAAGGGGACTGGTGGGGAGTTGGGGATAGGGCCAGATTTGGTAGCACTTGATTGAGCCAGGGCCAGGAGATCCTTCCGCAGCGGGAGCAGGCTTGGACCTGCCCAGCATGGGTCTGGGATCCGCATGGGTCTGAAGGGAAACCCAGACCCTGAAACCCCAGATGCCCGCTGGCTGAGTGGTGAGCGCAGGCCTACCTGGGAAGGGCAAGGGCGAGCAGGAATCCCAGAGTTTGACCCAAGTCCCAGCCCACTTTCCGGGTCAGAGTCTCCTAGCCGCTCCAGGGACAATCGCTAACTCTCTCCGCTCTCCCCTAGTAACGATGCTGCTGGGGGTTGCTCCACCTGCCTATGGAGTTTCAGAGCGCCGGGGTCTCGTGGAGTAGAGCGGGAACCCCACTGGGGATCGATCCCGGTCGGTCACCGCACTTGGCAGCCTGGGCATCGCCACTCCGCCGAGGGCGGGGCAGACTCACCTTCCTTAAGAGGAACAGGACAGAAAGAATCCGTCCTTAGGAAGGCGTTCCCAGACCAGCAAGTTCATCTATCAGGATAGTCTGCTTAAATACGCTCCAGATCATCGCAAAGAAAAAAAAAAAAAACCCTATCATTTCCTTTCCAAATTATTTGAGCGGTTCTTACATGCCCAGCACTGCCCTAATATGGACTACTCCAGATGTGGAAGCCATTCCACAGCGCTTCTGAAAAAAAAAAAAAAGGCATTAGCCCCACCCCCAACCCGTTGTCGTGCTAGATCTTCCATAAATCGGACTCCCGACAGGTTGAGCATCGAAGCAGTCTAAACTTGCCATAAAGCAATGCTTGCCCGGACCTGTCTTCCTGCCCCCAGAGACACCAGGGACCCCACAGGGTACTGAGAAGAGCAGAGACAACAAATGCTGTCAGACCAGCAGCTTCTTAGCGGACATTCCTAGTGGTCTTTGTGGATTAGAAACTATAAGACTTTGAAAACAACCACAGCCCACAGCGTCAGTCTGACTAGCTGCCCCAAGTTCACAAAGTTAAGATGGACAGGTGTCTGTCCGGGTACTGTCCCTTGGCAGAAGCACCCCGCCTTACACTTCTGGGATGATCTGTATGTTGAGTAAGTTTGTTGATGCATGAGGAATCAATCCTTAGGTTTGGATACAGAACAGATTTGAGGATAGTGAGCTTTTCAATTACAGAGGGAAAAAAAAAAAACCCACAATGTTAAGCAGAATTCGAAACAGAAGAAACATCCTGCCTATATGGAAATTAAACAAAAAGGAAGCTAAGATGTAGAAAAGAGATTACAGGGGTGGGTGGACGAAGCCTGTAAAAAGAGGCTGGGTTCAATTAGTGCATACCAAACACCAGTAATGTATAAAATTAAGACAAAACTGATTTAAGTTTTAAAAATAAAAATACAAAACTATCACATGTGTGCACGCAGAACCTCCCAGAGAAACTAAGGAAGGAACTGAGCAAGTACTTACAGAGGTCTGAAGGCAATTTCAGCGTAGTGTGGGGTGGCCAGAAGAAACCCTGCTTTTGGTAGAAACTTACTGACTTCAGTCTCCTCTCATGACCCCTTCTTCTTCTCACTTTTGTATCTTTAAGTGTGTGCCATGCAGTTGTCAAGGGCTACATAATTCCAAACAAGTTATGTCACGTAAGCAACAAACATTTGAAGGAATCATCTCCTGGCTTCCTGTCTCTGTCCGCCCATACCCAAACTCCAAGTCTTAAAATTGGTGCTTCTTCTCTCCCCTCCCCCTCCTGTGTGTGTGTGTGTGTGTGTGTGTGTGTGTGTGTGTGTATGTGTGTGGTATGTGTGTGAGGGTGGGGAGCAGAGAGCGAGAGACAGACAGAGGAAGTTCCTTAAGCAATATAAGGTATTCTTACATAAGATTTCTTAGTCACTGTATAAAATTTACTATACTGTGTGCTTATATAACTTCCTTTTTAATAAAAGCATTATATTTGCAGGACTTAAACTTTTGAGGTGTGGTCCTTCTCAATAAAGGCTTGCTGAGGTAGAATGTCCCATTGTGTGAGCATGAACAACCGACGTGTCTCTCTCCCTTAGCCATTTTGGTTGTTCCATTTTTACATTTTGCTATTTATTATAGATAATGTTGCCATGACAATTCTGGCAATGTCTCTTACATGTTTGAGAGAAGCTCTAGTACCATTAGGTAAGCGTGTCTCTGCATTGGCAAACCTCTGATTGAGTGTTCCCGTGACACCATTCTCTAGAGAAGGATTTCATTACCAAACATTGCCAGGCATCTAAATGTGTCCGATGGCACACTGAGTGTTGGAAAGACAGCTTAGAGACATAGACCCTTCTACAGCTTGCCACCATTATTTTCTGGTAAATAACTTTTTAAAAAATAGATATTCAACTTTTAAGAAGCACATAAGATATCAAATACAGTGAAGAGATGGGTAGAAAGGATGTAATAAGGCACAGACTGGATCCCAGCAGATAGATGTTTGGGAAAAAGAGTCCTCTCTTTTTACTTTTTAAGTTTTATTTTTACTATGCTTAATTATGCACGTACATCTCCGTTGACTATGTGACTGCAGGTGACCATAGAGTCGAGAAGAGAGTGTCAGCTCACTTGGAGCTGGAATTACAGGTGGTTGTAAGCTACCTGATATGGGTTCTGGGAACCAAACTCTGGTCCTCTGCCACAGCCATATACACTTTTAATTGCCAAGCTGTCTCCTTTAGAATGAACAACCAGTACAAAGTCTCTGAAGGACGGAGTTTGGGATACTCCAAAAAACTGAAATGAATAGAGAGTGATTGCCACATAGCAGAGGGGAGAGTTGGGTAAACAGAGGTACGGAAATAGGTGTGGCTAGATCACATGGGGCCTGGGAAAAAACCAGTACAATGGCTGAGTTTATTATAGGCAAAATTAAAAGATATTAGAATATTTAAATCAAGAAAAATATAATCACACTAGTTTTTTTTTCCGCCCCATTGGTACCCTTACCACTAAAGAAAGCCTAAAGGGCAAAGCACTATGTGGACTCCATAAGTTTTCAAAATCAGGAGCACATAAAGTTGGGGAGTGGTGGGCACTGAGCTTGGTAGAGAAATAAAGGGATGGGAGGAAGACCCATCTCCCACCATAGCTTGGGGGCACTGGCCAGGCAGACTCGGGAGACTGCCTGCACTCTCCATACAGCCAGGTGGGCATCTGGCTGCTGGAAGCCACTGGATCCCAGCCTGCGGGGGGGCGGGGGCGGGGAGAGCAGTCTGGGGTCCCTGGGCTTCATGGAGGCCAAAGACGACAGGTTCTAGCTCCTGGGTATCACAGGACGTCACTGGACACCAGGGGCCCTGGGGGCAGCTCAGTCAACCCTGGGGCTGAAGGGGGAAAGGGGTGGGGAGAAAAGGGAGTGCCCAGTGGTTCCCTCATGGGCAAGAGTCCTTGGTCAGGTCTCAAGGCTAGAAATGCTGGAAGACCTTCCTGCAGGAGATTAGATTAGACGAGGCTCTTTAGGGGAAGGCTTAATCCATTGCTCCAGCACTGTGAGTCTAGATGAAAGGAGGCAGTCCATATTTCTTGGCTTTATTGTAGAAGAGAGAGAGAGAGAGAGAGAGAGAGAGAGAGAGAGAGAGAGAGAGAGAGAGAGAGAGAGAGAGAGAGAGAGAGAGAGAGAGAGAGAGAGAGAGAGAGAGAAAGTAGAGACCAGCCATGCCGTGTGGAAAGAGGGGGAAGGGAGGAGGAGAGAGAAGGAACAGAGGGGTGAGAGGCAAGAGGCAAGGGAGAGAAACAGGAGTAAGAATAAGAGAGAGAGGAGGGGATAAACAGCCCCTTTTATATTGGGCTGGACTACCTTTCTGTTCCCAGGTAACTGTGGGGCAGGCCATACCTGGCTATAGTCAGGTGACTGGGGCTGGGGTCCAGCCAGAATATTGGGAGCTTGGGGCATTGTCTAAGTGATTGACAGTCACAGGAAATGGAGTTGGAGGGCTGGTGGTGTCAGGTATTTATGTCTGGGGGTGTAGCTTTACTGTTCTGTCCCTTGTAGAATTTTCTACTGGGTCTGGAGTAATCCTCACTCAACTAGAACACAGACTGCCTTTCACGGTCCAACAGAGGAGGAATGGTAGGGTGAAGGCATAGGCGGAAGTTGGATGGGGAAAATAATAGATATAATAATATTCAAAGCCAGGGAAAGTCGGTATATGCTACTGAGCTCATGGATGCTGTGTTCCCCTGTGGCTCAGAGAGTGGGGGTTGGGGCCTAGACCAGCAAGTCCTTCTTCAGTAACAGGGCCATGAGAGAGAGAGAACCAGAGATCAGAAGATAACAAGGATAGAGGAGAGAGAAGATTTTTTAAAAATGAAAGTTTGGGATCTGGAAGTCTTGTACAAGCTAAGGCTTGAGCCAAGCAAGCTTAAAAAGTACAGCATTTTATATTCTACTTCCAAGGGAGAAATGGGGCTGTCTGAAGAAGGTACCTTACAATGGGACAAAGTCAGCAGGAAGCTAATCAAACAATGTTGCAAGAGAGGAACACAGGGTTTCTGGAGAACATTATAGGCCATGCACACAATGGCCTTGGGACTGATAACCAATAGCTCTATACAGCGGGAAAAGTTGAGATCTCAGGATCTGAGGTCACAGCTCCTCCCAAGGCCCTGGCCCCAGGCCATTGCTGGCTTTGACAAAGTGTTTCTGATTTAGAGAAGGAGCTCTGTCCACCATATTCTAGGGCCTCAGGAAAAGCCTTGGTTGGTCAGTCGGGCAAGCCCTTCACAGATACCAGAGGAAGATGGTTCTCTTTTGGTCTTTCTGGTTTGATCTATGTGCTTATGATACAAGCCTCAGCTCTTTCTTAACTTCTGTCTAACATGAAATTTAGAGACCCACAAACCATACATTGGAGTAGAACCTAAAGTCTGGATACACTTTGGATAGAGCGGCAAATACAAGGGGTGCTGCCTGGTACAATAACCAGCACCACAGAGCCTCAGAAATCAATGGTTACTGTGTGATTATTTACATTCACAGCCACGGGTGCACATATCCAGGAGTCCTTCAGCTTTCTGGCCTCAAACTCAGAAATCCGCCTGCCTCTGCCTCCCAAGTGCTGGGATTAAAGGTGTGCAACACCACTGCCCTGCTTAAAGGTACTTTCTGCAAGCCAGATGACCTACTTTCAATCCCTGGAACCACTGTAAAGACAGAAGGGAAGAAACTGCCACACAAGGTTCTCTGATGTTCATATATGTGTCATATGTTCATATATGTACCCTTCACCCTACAGCACGCGCGCGCAAACACACACACACATACACACACACACCACTATATGCCCACACACATACATACACCCCTATATGCACACACACCTATATGCCCACAAACATCCCTATATGCACACATACATACACATACATACATACACATACCCCTATATGCACACACATTCACATCCATAAACTTAGGACAAATCTTTGTTTATGAAACTTTACTTGAAGAATGCTCTGTAAGTTGTTATTAAGGCTGCCAAATATATAGCTTTTCTGTTTCTCTTGGCTCTCTGAGAGAGTGCCTCCAAGAGATCCCACTGCAAACTAAAGTCCTATTAGCAAATTATTTCCCCTTCTAGAAAAAGGAAGCCTGGCAGTGTGGCATCTGTCAGGGGCTCTTGTTCCTCTGGCTCCATAAAAAGAGGAAGCTAGTTTTCCAGATGGCTGTCCATCTGTCTAATCTCACTGATTCCTCGATGACTTCACTCCAGAACAAGAAGCTAGAGTGAGAGGTGCAGACAGGTCATCAGGACACTCACCTGGCAGTTGGTAGTTGATGGCTCCTGGTCTCTCCAGCCTGGTGTGCATGGAACCATCTGCTCTGACACTTTCCAGGTGGTGCTGGCTCCTATTTACAGGGCCCTGGAGCTTCTGGCAAGTTCTGGTTCCACCCAGCGATGGGAGTTATTCTGCTTGTACATTAACACCCTAAATCCTTTCCCACTCTTGATGCTCCTGGGCCACATTTTCAAACTTAGCTTGAACATATGCCCTTCTCAAAAACAAAAGGACTTTCATTTATCCTTCTTCAATGTCCTCTGCAGAAAGCAGGTGGTTAGAAAGATTAACTGTTTATCTGGGAGTGAGAGGAACTGGCTCCTGTCTCAACATACTTGGCCATTAATGAAGGCTTGCATGAACTGGGAGCAAAGGCAGTCTCAAAGCCCAGGCGCTTCTAAGTAAAGCTTTTAAACATTAATACTTAACTGACAAAGAAACATTCATTCAATGGATATCGGTTTTGACCCTCAAATTCACAATGATCTCTAAGTGAGTGCCCATTCCCATTGAAGCCCTGTGTGTGAGAGAGCTATAGTCTCTGTGGAATGTAGTTAGCCAAGAACTGGAAGAGCTACTGTCCTTCTGCAACCATGCCAAACAAACTATCAGGGAGGGGAACAAATTATTTTGGAAACGGTGGTTTGGTTCTGCCTATCTAAAAATTATGGGGGCGGGGGCGGTGATCCAGAGAGCCAAGAGAAACAGAAAAGCTATATATTTGGCAGCCTTAATAACAACTTACAGAGCATTCTTCAAGTAAAGTTTCATAAACAAAGATTTGTCCTAAGTTTATGGATGTGAATGTGTGTGCATATAGGGGTATGTGTATGTATGTATGTATGTGTGCATATAGGGATGTTTGTGGGCATATAGGTGTGTGTGCATATAGGGGTGTATGTATGTGTGTGGGTATATAGTGGTGTGTGTGTGCATGTGTGTGTGTGTGCGTGTGTGTGTGTTTGCGCGCGCATGCTGTAGGGTGAAGGGTACATATATGAACATATGACACATATATGAACATCAGAGAACCTTGTGTGGCAGTTTCTTCCCTTCTGTCTTTACAGTGGTTCCAGGGATTGAAAGCAGATCATCTGGCTTGCAGAAAGTACCTTTAAGCAGGGCAGTGGTGTTGTACACCTTTAATCCCAGCACTTGGGAGGCAGAGGCAGGCGGATTTCTGAGTTCTACAGGGTGAGTTCCAGGACAGCCAGGGCTACACAGAGAAACCCTGTCTCGAAAATCAAAAAAAGAAAAAAAAAAAAAAAAGTACCTTTAGCTGCTGAGCCATCCCACCAGCCAGGCACTTCATTTTGAAGCAGGATCTCTCATGATATTTTAGCCATTACGTACCCCAGGCTAGCAGGCTAGCAGAAACCCCGGGGCTTTCTCCTATCTCCACCTATGCTTTCCTTTAGGTACGCCAGGAAGACAGCTATGTACCACCGCACCCAGCTTTTACATGGACTCCAGGGCTGAACTCAGGTTGTCAGGTGTGCATCCCACTTTATCGACTGAGCAATCTCCCTAATCCTTATGGCTTTGAACGTTAGAATATTAAGCTGTATATACATGGTCTAGGTCACCTCATGGAATGGCAATAAAATATTAATAAATAACTTCAGGCTGTGAAGTTACAAGTGACTTTTTCCTCCTTGCATATTTCAGAAATTTCGGCACCTTTTCGAACAACATGGCTTCTATAATACAAATGGGGATTTTTTTTTTTCTGGTTTATTGTGCAACGAATATTTCTAAGTACTGTCTACTCACAGAAATTGCCATGGCCAGTGCATCATGGCTTTTCTCGCTCAGCATTTGTTGTCTTAAGCAGAGGAAGAGAGCCTGTGCCTGCTACACAAGCACAGTAGCACTGAGCATTTTTGATCCACTCACAGCAATGCCACTTAGTTTCTCTATTCCCATAATGCACCCATAACCAATGGCCTCTGACAAAGGTTACCGTGAAAACACCTCAATGGGAAAATCAACACATCACGCTGAGATGGTTTAGGGGAACCAACTGCTTGCTTTTTGGCACTGGAGAGGTGCCATTAAAATCTTTAAAGTTGCTGCTGATGTTGATGCTAGATTTTAAAGAGCTTACTGTAAACACTGTAAACACTCCCAATAAGTTTCCTGTAAGTGAGCCAGGATGTTTTGAGGAAAGGTCATGTGACTGCCTGATTTGCTACAGCTACATCAGTGCTGTTCTGGCTGCCTTCAGGAAATGGGCAGTCAGTTACACAGCCAGCCTAACTTAGGACAACATTGTCCATTTTGAACTCTCTGGTGGACACTTTGAGGAAGCTCCCCAAGTTCTCCATGGAGTGTGCTGACTGTTGAAGGTGTAGTCTCATCTGGGCAGTTTCAAACAATTCATACTAGATTTATGGTTGCTTTGGCCCTCAGTGAACTCCAAAGAATATCTTGTCCTCTCCTACGCAGGTCAGAGAGAGAGCACATACCCCAGTGGCCTGGTACAGAGACTGCCACGGCTGGGATACAAGTGATAAATGTCTGCAGAATCCTCCATTTGCACGTGAAGGGCTCTGATTGGTACAAAAACCCTTTTCCAGCTGTCTGAGCATTCTGCTCAGACTCTCTTGGCTGGGACACCCTTCTGCCACTCTTCAATTGCCACACTAGCTCAGTGAAAGGCTTCTCCCGAGTGATCTCTCTCAGCAAGGGACAGGGCAGCTGGCTGCTTGACAGGAAGAGGAGTTCTGAGCCAAGACTGGCCAAGCTGCCAAGGTGGAAAAGTGCCTGGATGTCTAACGCTTCAACAGGAAGGGAGAGGTTGTTACATCTCCTGTAATTTTCCCCTTCTCTAAAGCTTGTATGGGTACACGCACATGCGTGCACAGACACACACATACACACACACATTCTCTCTCTCTCTCTCTCTCTCTCTCTCTCTCTCTCTCTCTCTCTCACACACACACACACACACACCACACACACACACACACACACACTTGCATGCACTCACTCAGCCATGCATGCACACACCTTAATTCTGTCTTTAAAAAAAAAAAAAAGTATTCTTCTATTCTGACACAGCACCCAGGGAAGGAAGCAGGATGGCAGGAGAAGGGATAAGCACTTATGTGGATGGAGGAAAGACTAGTATACAGAAGCAGAGAAGAAAAACTGAGGCTTTGGTGTCTGGAGAGCTCCAGAAAGCTCTCAAGCTTTCAAAGCCAAAGAACAACCATGTCAGACACCTAGGCCTGGTAGCTGTCCTGCCGGCTGCCGCCAAGGGCTGAGGGATCCTGGTGTCCAGCCTACTGGTTGTTATCATGCTGGCAAAAGAAAAGGCTCGATACTGGCAGTCTATGAAAGAGCAACCACAGGTGCCACTCCTGCCCGCCTGGTCCATGGATGCCGTCAATCACGCAGGGCTGGACACGTATCTGAAGGCCAGCACGTGACACAACTTCTTCATAGCCTCTCTCTCGCTGGACCCAAGCTTCTTCCTTCCTAACTTTCTCCATCAGACAGAAGTTTAATACTCCTAGAATATCGACATAAGCTTGACAGCAGCAGACCTGTTTCCTCTGCTTTGAAATCTAGTAAAGGATATGAGACTGGGTTTATTCTTTTAATCAATTTATTATGAAGAATTTGCAAATTAAAAAAAAAAGAAAGTCACACAGCTAGATTGGCATGGCAACTCACACAAGCCCTGGCCCAGACCTGAGGTCTACCCCTCTAAGTGGTCTTCTCTACACACAAGAGCTGCTCTGAAGCTCGCTGTGGAGCTTCACTGTGGATTTTACACCTTCACTATCAGTTGCACTGACGTGCACTTAGCCACCACAAAAAATGAAAAACCTGTGACATAATTAAACTAGACAATCAGCTTTATATTCTCTTTTATGACTCATGTGGCCTGTACCAGCCACATTCAGTCCTTGCTTACGACCTGAAGTTTACCTTTTATTACTCTCCTCACGGCATATTAAACTATAGCCACATGCAGGCTCCTTTGTCTATGCATATATATAATATAGTTAGATAAACCTGTGTGTTAAAGGATAGTGTCAGCATTCCTTCTAGGCTCCTCCCAACAGTTACCTAGCAATAGCTTGCTATTGCCTGGCTTGCTATAAAAGAGACTCTTTGGACTCCCTTTGCTCTTTCTGATCTCTCTCTCTCTCTCTCTCTCTCTCTCTCTCTCTCTCTCTCTCTCTCTCTCTCTCTCTCTCCTTCTCTGTCTCTACTACCTTCCCATGTCCCCAAATAAACTTCATTCTATATTAGATCTGTCCTATGGCTGGTACCCCAAGGGGAGGGGGATTGCCCCAGCATGGGCACCCCCTCTCACAGCATGATATCATGGATTTATAAAACATATCATTGGCTTCATAAAACACACCAGCTAGGATCTCTATATGAGGGAGAACATGGTTTCCTTCTTTCTGAGATTGGGTGACTTTACCTAATGTTTCACGTTTAAATCCATTCATCTTTAGGGCCTAGTAGGATTTCCTTTTGTAAATATAAAGCACATTTTTATTATTCACCCATCTGGATGGTCAGCTAGGTTGGTTCCAGTTCCTTGCTATAGCAAACAGAGCAACAGTTAATATACTAAGGTGCGAATATCTCTGTGGAAGGCTATCGGGTTCTCGGGCCCAATGCCCCAGGGTCCTAATTTTCTATTTTTCAAGTTTCAGGAACCTCCAAACTGATTTCCATAATGACTGTATTAAGTTGTACTGTCACCCATGTAGAATAAGGTTTCTCTTAGCATCTTCCTTACATCTGATGTCAGGTTTGTTAATGATAGCCATTATGATGGCCATAAGAGACTACATCTCAGAGTAGTTTTAATTCGTATTTCCCTGTTGACTAGACATGTTGTACACTTTAAAAAGATACTCATCATCCCTTTGTGCTTCCTTCCTTGAAATCTGACTGTTCAATCACTCATCCATTTGCCGATTGGACATCTTGTTTCCTTGGCAGTTGGTTTTTCCAGTTCATTTAGAGTCTAGATATTAGCCCCATGGATCGAATCGTGCAGGAAACACATAGGACTTGAGGAGCATTGAAGCAGAACAGAAGCTCTGTTAATGACTAAGTGTTCAGGAGGGACTGCCACTGGCTGTCCACAGCCCTCGAGGTAAACAAGGTGCTGCATCTGACTCAGGCAAAGCAGGACAAGTAAAGATGACAGAGAAGGGGAAAATAATCAGAAGCCAGACGGAAATAAGCACCTGTCAAAACCAGAAGTGGGAAGCAGGCAGACCTGCATCAGAGAAGTCCAAGAAGTCCTTCTCAAAACAGACAGAGTGACAAGACAGATAGACACTCAGCCCCAGATTCTCTCGAGACCAGGAAACAGCACCCAAATGACACCAGCAACCCATTCTAGGTAAAAGGTCCTTTAAAGGGTTGAATGGATATGGCTTCCAGCAGGCTGCGATCCTAGCAGGTGTCAACAGGATCCTACCAGTCCACAGTCTAGCAAGACGGGCCCAACTGGTTCAGCAGCTCCCCAGCTCAGAGAGGCGGTGTTGGAGTTTCATCTTCAGATTTAAGATAAATTAATACACAGGAGTTAGCTGCCTGAACTAGTCAAGTCTCCCTCAGCAGACCCCGAGCGATCTGTGGCAAGAGGAACATGCCTTTATTTGGAAGACTGGTGCTTATTTTACATGGTATCATCCATTTCCTGTAAAATTTTCCTTCTCCAAAACTTTCTTGGGCGTGTGCTCACACATGCAAACACCCACCTCCCTCTCCCATGTATCCTTGCTGCTGTAATGATTAATTTCTCATTTTATTTTAGTGAATGTAAAAACACTTTTCAATGTATTGTTCACTAGCTGCTAAAACTAAGAAGATCTATTTGGAAGTTCAGTCCCAGGTACTGGATGGAGATGCTCCATATGTGACCTGAACATATATGAAGTCTTATCACTGGACATATATGCAGTCTCACCACAAAGAGCAGAGCTGGGCTTCAAAGCAGCCAGCTTCTCTGCCCTCATTCAGAATCATGACTGGTCTGGAATTCATAAATTTGCATCTTTGAAAGCAGGTGGCACTCTTAATGAAGAAATAATTCCAGAGACCTCTCTCTTTCTCTAAGAGAAGCTAGTTCAAAATACCCAGGGAACAGTATTTGATAGAGAGATGTTATATATGATTTTTTAATAGTACTAGATCTGACCTAACACATTGCTAAAATAAACATTAATTGATCAAAGAACAAAAGCACGATGGAACACTAGATTCTTTGGGTAGGAAATTTAGTAAAAGTAACTTTTCCAGACACCAGACTGCAAACTTTAACTTTTTATTCAGTGGTTTATTCAATGAAAGGAAGAACGCTGAAATCAAGCATTATAGGACATTTATTTCAGACACCTTGTTTATTTGTCTAAGAGATATGGATATTTACCCTTCAAGGCTAACGGGGGCAATAATGTAACAATAATGGTAATAGTAACAGAATATAAGATTTACATTTGCTTATCATCAGTTTAGTGCTGTGTTGGGGATCAAGCCCAGGGCCTCCAATAGGCAACTGGTCTACCACAGAGCAACAGCCTAGCTCTTAATCTACTCCATAAACAAAGGAACAGATGAGTCTAAGTAAGGGAAGTCAGGGTTCACAGAACTTTGTTTGACCATCAACCTTATACCTTATCTTAGTTGGAGCCATCATTGTTGTGATAAACACCATGACCAAAGCAACTTCAGAAGAAAGGTTTATCTGGCTTTATACCTACATAGTTCATCACTGAAGAACTCCAGACAGAAACAGGGCAGGAGCTGATGCAGAGGCCACGGAGAGGTACTGCTTAGTAGGTTGCTCTCCCATGGCTTGCTCAGCTTCCCTTCCTATAGAACTCAGGACCAGCAGCCCAGAAGTAAACACCATTCACTATGGGCTGAGCCTCACGCATCAATCGCTAATTAAGAAAATGCTCTACAGGCTTGCCTACAGCCCAGAACTATGGATGCATTTCCTCAGTTGAGGCTCCCTCCTTGCCCATGACTTTAGCATGTGTCAATCTGGCACAGACTTCAGGTCCCCTACACTGAGGACACCCTGCAAAAGGCCTTGTCATTCATATCAAGCCTTAGAACCTGTGTAAAATGAGGAAAGGACAGAGAAACCAATTTTCAGTGGTATTCAAAGGAGGCTTAAACAATTTATTGGAAAACAAGTTCAGTTTATTGATCCATAATATGCACTGTACATAAATTTTGTGGTTTGTGATACATAATATTTGGTATCTGCTGCAGAATTATAAAATCAAGTTCTTCAATAGTAAAAAAACACCCTTCATTATTGACCAGTATAAATATAAATTATTTTAAAAAGTCATTAAAATGGCTCAATACTTTATCATGAGTAAAATTCAAAAGGCAGGAGAGAGAAAAATATAAATTCTGCTAAACCAGTTTTAAACACTGGCAATTAATACATGGTTGCATGTGCAAACTTTTGCAATACTTGGCCTTTTAAAAACACTATCAGAAAGCACAGTGAAATCTAAGTATTGGGGAATGCATGATCCTCAGCTGACACCACATACTTCTGGGGCAGACCGGGAGAAGTCACGGGAAGTTCCCATTGCCCATATGTGGTGTTTCATCCTCTGACTACCCCTGGGAACCAGCAATGACTCTATTTTTTTGCTGAGGGGCTTTCTTGGCACTGGCTCTGTTCCCCCTCAGTCTCCGGTGTCACAAGATCTGTGGTTCTCTGTTCTTGCTCCTCCCTTCATACTTCCTGGCTAAGTTTCTTATAACTCTCATTCACAGGTAATATACATGCATGCCACTACATTTTTTTTTGGATGACAGATAAAAAAAAAATTATCAGCAAAATTAAACCTTTAAAGCCTTATGGGTGAGGAATGACCTCACTCCATCGGACTTCTGGCCATTGTCTGGACAGTCTTTCTTTCTCTACCCCAGCAATCCAATGATCTACTGTCAGGTTGGATCCAGGAGAAATAAGGTCAAAACTGAAGAGTCAACATCCCAAATTGTGTGGTTTTTGTTTACTTCTATGTACGTGAGAAGATGCTTTTAAATAACATTTGTGCTCACCCATAGCAGATGTTGAAAGTCTGAAAGACAGAAGGGTATCCCCATACATACAACCCTTAAAACCAGGTTTGTTCTTGGCATGTGAACTTGGTTTTTCAGTCTTCCAGAACCGTGAGGATTATTCTGAAGACAGTGATCAAGTTAAAAATAAACAAGCAAAAAAAAAACTTCTGTACCACAAAACACATTGTTTTTTCTTCTTTCACTTTTAGTTAGGAGAAGAAATGTTGACCTTTAGGGGGAAAACAGAAACACCATACTGAAAAATCTGAACGTAGGTGTTATAAATCCCAACACTGTAAAGGACTGGGATTCTCCTGTCAAAACCTACCTCCACTCAGTTGCTTCTCAAAGAACACCCTGGTTGGGTGTCCTCCCATGAGTACTGAGTAAGTACTGAGTACTGAGTAAGTACTGAGTACTGAGGTTAGTGCACAGGGCTAGACCTAAAATCAAAAAATCAGAGCACAGGGACAGAAACCAGAAAATTCAAGGCCTGGGTCCATTGGAGTTATGAGAGTCCTTTTGTTAAATAAGTCAGTTTCTCTCTATATAAAATTAGAATAATTGCAAACTTAAATACGATTATCCAAAAACACCTTAAAATAAAGGCCTTGGCAAATCTGTCTATCTGTTCCCATTGCAGAAAGCAGTGAGCAGACAGAGACACACCCACTACCCCTCCCTGCGGACTGATTTCTGCTAGTGAAGAAACAACCTTTTACAGAGAAGCAGCAGGGTTGGAATGACAGACAAGAGGGCTGGCCGAGTCTTAGAGTAAGTACAGATTGGGCAGTTGGGATTTTAGCATTGAAATAAACTTTCAACTTTAGCGAACTCCTTGTCAGGTAGAGAAGATGCAAGAGCGAATTATAGGCACGGGAATGGATGTCACAGCAAAGGAGGAGGCATAGGCAAGTATGGAGGTTCCAGAGGTTGCTCTGCAATCACACAGCAGGAGGGTGAAGAGGGATACTGGGACCAGAGAAGAAGGGGAGGAGCATAGACTTCAGCTTCAGCTCAGAAGAGCCCCAGAAGTGTTGCAGCCCCAGGGTGGGGGATGCAGCCCCCACAGGCGGCGGGGGGGGGGGGGGGGGGGGGCGTGGGGTAAGAGTGGAGTCTCTCCACGTGAAGGTGAATCCTCAGACTGCCTGTAACAATTGGAGGGAGGAAGCATTGCATTTATTTCCAGGGAAGCAATGAGCCTAGGAAAACGCAGAAGGAAGATGGTGCAACAGCCATTCCAGGGTGGAGGATTGAATAGAAGAAACCTGTGGGTGTCTGGCTTCCTTCTTCAGTTAATTTAAAATCCACTCTTCTGCAGAAAGTTAAGGTGACTGCAGGAAAGGGAAACCCATAGAATCCTTCTTCACTGAAATGGCGGTTTTCAAGGTCTACACCATAAAATGCCATCTTTGAAAACCAAGTTTGGCAGCCGAGACATCTGGAAAATACCAGGAAGAAATGCATTCCACTGTAGGGTATCAGTAAACCTCACCCGCACTTATGCTTAGGGGAGTGACCCCCAAAGTGTCCTCAGACAACCACAATCCCACTGTGAGATTCCACAGACTCTAATTCAACCACACACATACGTGGCCATTTCCTGAAGCATCCTACATTGAGTTCACTGCCTGGACTGGTAATCAAGCATCCAGAGCAGCCTCCCTGAGCAACCTTTGCTCCGGGGCTTCCCAAGCTCTCTGCTCTGAGTGGCCTTGGCCACCAAGTCCAGTTCTCTTCACAATCCAATTCCAGGTGATCTGGGACAAGGGACTGCATGGGTTTGTTTCATGACTGTTTTACTGGGAGGCACAGCCCAGCTGCAGCATCTTGTGACAGGAGGCATTCCAAAGTTCTTGGCCTGCCAACTTTTGCCATGCTAGCCTAGTGGTAAGTGTGTCTCTGCCGGCAGTTTCTCCTTAGTGCCCAGCACAGGATCCAGGGTACGTAAGTGGTGTTGAGACAACAGTGATCGACGTTGGGCTGGCATCTGGTATCTCAAGTTTTTCCAGAACCTGGTCTTTGCAGACTGTGGTCTTTCTTTAAAGTCTCCTGACCAGCAAATGACTCCATGTTTCTGCTTAATGAACTGAATAGATTCTGGCATTTTCTCATAGTCTTGGATTTTCTCCAACTCAAGCAGGACAATTTTAATTCCTTCCCGGATGAGAGCACTGTATATCGCTATTTGCTCTTCAGATGATTGGCCCAGCCAGCTGAAGCCTCCCATATCTCTCATTAAAATGATAATCAGCCTTCTGCATTTCTTTACATTTTCATTAGTAACCTCGATGATATCTGCAAGACACAGAGAGCAATGAAGTCAAGCAAGCGGTCATCCATACATTCTTTCCTGAACTCAACACTCAAAGAAGTTCTTTCCAGACTCTTTTTCTGTCTCCTATGGCTTCTCCCTTGCCTTACTTGAGATTCAAAGACAATTAACATTTACAGACCAGCTCAAACTCTAACCCACAGAAGACGGACTTTGCTCTTGGAACCTGGAAAACGCTCAGTCAAAAAAATTTTAAACTTCTTGCTAAGTTGACTGATCTATAATACTCCTAGTCTATTAAAGCACTTGCAGATGATTAGATCTAACTAGTCATTAATTTCCCAGAATACTAAAACCCAATTAAACATTGGCCCAGCAAACTATGGGAAAATTAATACCAGACACTGTTGAAGAAATTCTTCGGTCTTCAAATATGTACAATGGTGCCAACCTTCTAGAATCAGAGCCAGAACCAGCAACTAACTTCACAAGAAACATTCACATACCTTCTCCAACATAGTCGTCCCTTCCATAAATGAACAGCTTGTATCCAAACTGTCCCTCCAAGACCTCAGGCAACAGTTTAAAAACAAAAGTATCTAAGTTTGAGAAGGATCCCTCTCCGAAGGTCTTGGGATAAAGAACATAGGCATCATAGGTCTTTCCATCTGAAGCTAAAAGGGAAATGAAATACATTTAAAGCCATGACGGGAAATGGATTTGATAAATCCACATTACAAACATTCATTTCTGACTGAAACAGCAATACCAAAAGTCTAAAGCTGATTTAAACACAAGAGAGATTGTAGCTTTGTTTCCATCCTCCTTAGAGACCAACACGACTTCTCACGCATTTTTTAAGTGTGCATTTAAGTTTTCCTTATATATTTAAGTAGTCTCCCTATTAGTTTTGATTGTCATCTTGACGCAGCTAGTCATTTGAGAAGATGGAACCTCGGCTGAAAAACCTCCCACCAGACTAGCAATAGGACATTTCTTGACCAATGATTGATGTGGGAGGGCCCAGCCCACTGTGGGAGGAGCCATCCCTAGGCAGGTGGTCCCAGTGGCTTTAGAAAGTGAGTTGAGCAAACTGAGGGGGAGAAGCCAGTAAGTAGCACACCTTCCCCCCACCCCTCTGTGTGCTTTCTGCTTCAGTTCCTACCTCCAGGTTCCTGCTCTGATTTTGTCAGAGATAGACTGTAAGCTGTAAGGTGAAATACACCCTTTCCTCATCAAGTTGTTTTGGTCATGGTGTTTTTATCAGAGCAATAGAAATCCTAACTAAGACAATTAGCCACAGAGGCTATACTCAGACTGTAACTTTTGACTATTAACAAAAACCTACCATTTCATTATTTTGAATGTATAAAATATAACCTAAATAATTAGAATCTTGTATACACTAGCATTCATTTTTAAAACATGAACAATCTTCTATTTCAAAAATATACTTTATTCATTCCTTGTAAACTTCATACATGTATGGAATATATTCTGATCATATCTACCTGTCCCTGCTTCACTCTAACTCCTCCCAGAGCCCTCCTCTGAGCGTCCTCACTCCTAACTTCATGTCCTTCACTTGTGTCCCTCTGAGTCCAGCTAGTGCCCTTTGTACCCGAATCAGCACAGAGCCATCTTCTAGAACACAGGCAGCCTACCAAGGGATATAACACCAATGAAGACTGACTGTCCCCAGCAGCCAGCAGCCATTCTCAGATGGGCTGGGGCTTCATGAGCCCCTAACTCTCCATAGCTAGATCTTCACAGGCAGCCATAGCATCTTTTCTAACATTAGCAATGTGCAAATTGTTCCTATTTCTCCTTGAACTTGCTCATTTAACTTTCCCTATTTCCCTAGAATATTGTTTGTTATGCTTGTGAGTTTATTTTTACTTCCCAGAAACAAAAATTGCATGTTGAGATTTTTTTTTTTTAATGTCAGTCTCTGTTTTCACTAAAATGCATCAACTCTAAAATGGTTGCACATTCCATTGTGATGTTTTCATCTATGTATATAAAATTCCGGGATCACTCTTTTCTGGGGTCATTCCTACTTTTTCTTTTCATTCCTCTCCCAAAATAGCTTTTTAAATCCTCATGTTTTACTACAAATTGCCCTCACATAGCCCCCTATGTTCCCGCAATATGACTAGACCCTTATCACCTTTTCTTACCCTAGTGTCTAAATACTTCAAGCCCTACATTCTACTTATTCTTCCTATACTAGCTTCATATTATGCTGAGATATTATAGATAAAAAGGGACTTTCCTTGGGTACAAAAATCTCTTTATTTCATTTGAATGTGGGTCATGAAGTCCATAGGGCACATGCAACATAAAGTATGCCCCAATAATGTATTCTGGGTAAACTAACTTTCAGACAGGTGCTCTAAACACCCAGTGCCAATATGGAAGCTAGGGTGGTCACTTAGACATGAGTGGTATCAAGGCTTATCATTTATGAAGCTAAACAAGAATAAATGTTCCTCTTATATAAGCCAATGTCATCATTAAGAGCATTAATGCTGACGAGCACAAATGCTATTCATCATCTTCGACTACCCAGAGAAAACATTTTCGTGGAATATAAAACTATACCTTTTGAGGGAAGAAAACCAGAGAAGGAATCCCTGTACCAAAGCACTATATCAACCTTGAAGACTTTATAGATGCAAACACAGCATATAATTGTAGCTGTGAGGGTGATAAAGCCCCCGATGAGGTAATTCTTGAAATCAGGGACTACAACAGAAAAGAAGAGAAAATCATTAGAACCAAGAAGAATGAAAACTCTTAGCATGGCAATTTGAAGGCATTTACCGAAGACAAAGTGTATTCAGGAACCACTTTGTCAGACCCTCGTCTGTTGGTTCAGTATCATTGGGACTAGTGACCACTAATGAGCGAGGCAATGAAATTCTATTGAAAATTAAGGTTCCTTAGTTTAAATTTCTACCTAAAGCGTCATGCACAGGAAGAGAAAACCCACTGGGAACCACACAGACAGAGTTCACAGCTATGCAACAGAAGTCAAAAGCCTGCAGGATTCTCTGAGCAGCATGGAGAGCATGTCAGGAAGAAACAAAAAATGGTGGCCAGAGAAGGAAGTCAAGAGGCAGGAGGGGGGAAAAGAATCCAGAAGAGGAAAAGCAAGGAAAATATCTTTTTGCTGCCAAGACGTGGGTAGCATCCAGGGAGAACCTAAACACTTAATGATTTTACTTCTCTGTTTTATTTAATTCATTTTTGTTTACATTCTTATACATTTTTAGTCAACTACAAAGTACTTAAACAGTACTTCACATTTGTACACATGCCTTGTTTTTCTTTTCTTTTCTTTTTTTTTTTCAGAAACAATGGTAACTCGATCTCTGGGCACAACTAGAATCTTAATCTTGTAAGCCCTATTAAATCTAAATCTTCCTAAGCCAGGAGACACTAGTAGCTACATCTTGCCCTCACACTATCCCTGTCCAAAAGACTCTAACTCTCTCCTCCTCCTCTCCTCCTCTGTACAACCCGGAAGTCCAGCCTACTTGCCCAGTGATTGGCTCCTTTATTTATTAAAGGATTGGTTCACAAGAAGTCACCTGGGTAGTGACTCACTCCTTGTCCACAGCCCCTCCCTGGAGAGCGGAATTAGCATCAAAATACAAACACTACTAAGCCCATCCACAACACATCTCCCTTTCTGTTCTAATTAAAAACAAAACCTTTCTTTCAAATATAAATAGACCACAACCACTACCATTTTGCAATTTATAAAGTATAAGATAGACCGAACACCCAGTCCATCATTTATGTCATTAAGATAGAACGTTGTCATCTATCCTAAATTAAAAGACTTAGGATTCTACCTTGACTTATGTCTTGGCTCTAGATTGTATGCCATCTGAAAACCATTCTCTCAAATCTGTTCTCTGAAAGTAAACAGTCTGGGTTGGCTATGAGACTATAAGTAGGTCTTTCAACCCCATCAGAAATCCGAGAATGACCAACATTAACTGAAAATATAGGAAGCCTAACACAGCTTCCAGAACTGAGACAAACTGTAGAGACAGCTGCCTACCAATAAAGCCCCAGTAAATCAGTAAATTGGAGCATGCATCTGTCTTCAGCCTTCTGGCCCAGGACCATCTGACAGACCCAAAGAAACAGGAAATTAAGGACTATCCTATTCTGTCTCAGCAGAACTAAGCTGCCCTAACCTGTAAATTGTGTCCTTTTCTGGACAGTATTATATCTGTAGATGAAATGAGGCAATTCTTGCCTAGTGGCTGTCTCACCACAACTGGAGCAACTCCATTGGTACTCAATTCCTTCTTTGAATCCATGAATGGGAAGCTGTTAGGAACAGATTTGTCTCAACAACAAGTGAATAAATAACATTAAATGTCACATTCTGTGGGTTTTTGACGTTTTTGAAAGCCAACTATCTATGTAAAGTAATCTGGACTGGTGTCTATTGACTACTCTCAGCTATTTCTAATTAAATATCTTGAAAACACACTAATAATAAACTCAGAGCCATGAATTTGTTATCTGGCTCTTAGCCCATAAGCGTAATCACCTCAGATCAGTTTATAATAACAGTTATTGAAGGACTGGATCTAAGCCCTATACTTTTAAAATTTTTGTATCAATAGAAGAAATTTATACCAATGAAAAACCTTGATTTTGTATCAAAATAAGAAATTATGACTTCAACTTAGTAACAATTATAAAGATTTCTACCAAATGAGATTATGGCTATACAATCAATTTTAGCTATTTCTTCCCTGTTTCAATTATGACTGAAAGACCCCCGAGAGGGGAGACCCTCTCTCAAGTCCCTGGAGAACACTGCCACCCAAAGACTCACAAGAGACTGATCTTGATGCAAACAGCATGAGGTTTATTCAGGGGGGAGGGAAGCCAGTATACTGGAGAGGAGCTCTTAACTCTCACAGGGGCAGAGGAGCTCGACCCAGAGCACAAGAAGTGTGGGGTATTGAAAGGAAAAAAAAACACAAACGAGGGGGAGAAAGGGGGTAACCAAGGAAACATAAAAACAGTGGAAAATTTCAGAGGGACCTAATCCATGATTTAGTCAGGAGTTAGGGTCATGAGGAAACATCCTGCATACTCCTTATTCTCAAGAATGTGGCTTTATCATTGTCATTGTCATTCACTTTGTGATTGACCGCTCCCTGGAACCACCTAGATGGTAAGACAACCGGTTTCTGGAACTAGCCAGCCTACATTCTTGGCTCATTTCAGAGAAAATTTTCATGCCCTTTAAGTAAAAGCTTATATACTATATATTTCTATTGAATGATCTTTTCTTCTACCCTACATGACCATTTCTAAATTCCCTAGAAAGGCAATCTTAGAATAACCACCTCCAACCACCAAGCCCAGGGAACTGGGACAAAGACTCTTCATAACTTCTTCAAGCTGAATATGGGAGTCAAGATATTTTTGAAGGTGGGGAAAGGGTAGGAAAAATGGGTGAGTTGGTTGGCCTTAAGAAGGCCACACCAATGATTGTACTAGTCTCTGATGTCTGTGTCCTGACTGGACCTGGCTGAAAGTTCAAGACATCAGGAGTTCAAGCAGGTCAGTTTAGCATGTCTGACAAGGAGACTCACCAAGGCTATATATTCTTTAATATACAAATCTCAAAACAAAATTTTAGTATCATCAAGATAACTTTTTTGTTTGATTCTCTGGAATCTAGTTCTTCAGGGGCTCTCCTTTTATCAAATCTGATCCAAATTACTCTGGAAGGTGTATCGACACTAATCACCTTTTCTAAAAATGCAAAGACAAAACCTTTCTCCCAAATCAGCATATCCTTGAGCCAGTAACCAGAAAAACCTTTATAGTGACCTCTCCCAGAGAATAATATGACTACAAAACTCAAAATTATATCCATTTTGAAAGTTAAAATAATCCAAAACAAATGAAGTAAACTAAAATACTGTATGTGCTTATTTTTAGGCCTTTTCTATTTTGCCATGCAGGATAGTAACCCAGAATTCCCATGGAGTCCACATTAGATAGAATTTGAGTATCCTATGAGGCACATTAGAGCAACATATCTTTATACCATGTTTAAAACAACTGATTCACACTTCTATCTGTACCTGCTTATAAGCAGGCAGGATTATAGTCAAAGCAGGATTTAAACCCAGGATTCTCATGAAACCCATGTTAGACAGAATTTGAGTATCCTGTAAGATGTATTAAAGCAACATATCTTTATATGATCTTACTGGTCGGCTCTCTGCCTAGAGCAGCCATCTTGTTATATCACCTATGTGTTCGGCTCTCTGCCTGGATTCACAGACATTATTAATACCTGTATAATATCTATCTGTTGATACCTAGAGCCACAAATATTAATAATTAATACCTGATCAAAGCAGGCGATGATTATCACTGCATTCTCTACTCTGGAGTCAGTGACTAATTTTCCCTATCCTAGTTCAGAACCTCTGGCAAAATTCCCCATGTGATTTGGACAGAATCTGTATATAAATCTAACCTAAAAGCAAATAATCCCAATTTTAAATTCACAGTTCAATTCATCTCTGCCCTAAGAAACAGGCAACTTCATTCTTCTCCTGACTCAGAGCAGCCTGCAATTCCCCACAGCAGGGGACCTCAGGGTCTTCTTGGTTTCAGTTCTCACACTTGAGTCACCTGACTCATCTAGTGCTACCTTTCTCTCTCACTTAGAAAATGAAACTTTAACTCTCAGGCTACTAATCATAAATTTCTAGTGGATTTGTGCCCAACACATTGGTTTGTCACCTATTGCGGTAAATAATAAAAAGGATTGGCAAGTTCCTGTTCTATACCCAGCTACTCTCTGCCCTAGTGGGCTGGCTGGCTATTCACTGGCAGGCAATGGTCGGCCTGCTTTTATCTCATGGAGACTCTCTGATTCAGAGCTCCAAAATCTCTCCACCCAGCTTGCTAAGCTCCTACTGGTGGGTCTTACCACGCTGCCCCATGCTTCAAATCCCCCATGGCCTTTATGGTGCACATCTGGCAAACCCATGTTCTGCTGCCATACCTTTCTTTCTGGAACCCAGCCCAGTAGCCTCAAGAAAAAAAAACACCACACAAACTTAGTTCAGAAACAATGGTAACTCTTATATTTTTGGTTGTGAGCCCAGCCTTTAATGGCTGAGCCATCTCTCCGGCCCAACAACGGTAACTCAATCTCTGGATGCAACAACTAGAATCCTAATCTTGTAAGCCATATTAAATCTAATTTCTCTGGCGGCAAATCCTGGCGGATTCTCCATAAGCTGGGAGACACTAGTAGCTACATCTTGCCCTCATGCTATTCCTGTCCAAAAGACTCTAACTCTCCTCTGCCCTGTCTTTCTTAGTCAGCTTTAGTATTGTTTAGTATTTAACAATATTTCACAATCATTCTCAGGTTTTTGGACTATACCAACTCTCAAAAACCAGTGGTCTCAGACATCCTTGTTATAAGCAGAGTATTTATGCTTTCAGTGTATAGCCATCTTATTTGGTCATGTGCTTAAACATAGTCCTGAGATGCTTGCAATAAAGCAAATATAGGTAGCTATTGGCCAGGGAGAAGAGGAGGAGGAGGAGGAGAAGGGGAAGCAGAAGAAAAAGAGGAGAAGAAGAAGCAGAAGAGGAGGAAGAAGAGGAGGTGGTGGAGGAGGAGGAGAACAACAATAACAACAACAAGGAAGAGAAATGGATGGTATTCTTGTCAAAGAAACTAAGAAGGGTTCCTGTACCTGGGATACAGGATGCCTCCAAAGTGGTACCCAGACAAGAGGCAGGCAGAGAGGTTCAGCCACTAGTTCCAGCCAGTGGGATGGAAAGATCAGAGAATTCAGGACAAGAAGCCAAATAGATGGGAAGTCATAGCTGAAGAAGGGGTGAGGGGCGTTCCAGGCAAAGGAAAGCATACATGCAGCTTTTAAGTTAAGTGTTTGTACTCACCTGGGTTTATTAATAACACATACGCTGACTCTAAAATATTTGTGTTCTTAACAACACAGATAAACGGAGAGTGATAAAATTGGCTTCTGACTTCTGAAATGTTAAGTACTGTAATGAGGGTGTACTTTCTTTGGGCTGAAGGATGTTCCATACTGCTCAAGAGAAGGGGTGGGGAGGGGGTTAATAAAACAGAGTTGGTAAGATGCTTCAACACAGAATAAGACTTTCAGGCCCAGTTAACTACTTTATTTATATCATACATCACAGCTCAAATAATCACCTTCCCAAGTCATGTGTATAACTGTTGTCAAGACAAATCTGAAATTGTATAACCTCACGGTCAGGAACACACAGTAGCAAAGAAATCAACATGAATTAGCAGCTTGCAAGGAATAAAAAACAATACCCCTCCTGCCTTCCCCCTTCTCTCTCTCTCTCTCTCTCTCTCTCTCTCTCTCTCTCTCTCTCTCTCTTTCTCTCTTTCTCTCTCTCTCTCTCACACACACACACCCCACAGGGACAGATGACAAAGGGTGTTGCATATGAAGGAACAAGGAGTCAACTCGGGAGATCTTCATCCATCCCATGGAGACTAAGGCCAAGCATCTGATTCTTGATTCCCTCCATGTGCCTTTCCAGATTCTACTTAATACACATGAAAAGCACCTCAGTGCAGTGCTGCCACAGCACAAAATGGAATATGAGAAAGGGGCTTTTAGTTGGTGTGGAATTTGTGCAGCAATACTTTTTTTCTTTTCTTTCTTTCTTTCTTTTCTTTTCTTTTTTTT
>NW_022196896.1:68189748-68205533 GCF_008632895.1 Mastomys coucha | reverse complement strand
GGTTTCTCTGTGTAGCCTTGGCTATCCTGGAACTCACTCTGTAGACCAGGCTGGCCTCGAACTCAGAAGTCTACCTGCCTCTACCTCCCAAGTGCTGGGATTAAAGGCATGCATCACCACCGCTCGGCAGCAATACGGATTTTTAAAAACAACAACAACAAAACAGAAATTCTCACAAATATTGTCTATCACTTAGCAAAACTCAAAGTGGGCAGCAAAGGGCTAGAAGCAGCCAACCTTCAGCTAGCCCTCAGTCTTAGACTCAAAACTAGAGCAAGTGTGTCACAGAATGTAGAATCAAAATTGATTGGCAAACTCACAATTGATAGTCTTCAGCTAGAACGGGATCGTCCCATTCAATTTCCGATCCATTCCACTTCCAGTAGACGAGGTCTGTGAACTGGCCCGTGACATTGCAGGTCAGTTGTAGTGTGGATCCTGAAAAATAATGCATTTAGCTCCAAAGACTGTTGCCTTTATTACAATCTATCTACATTTATAAGTGGCTGTTTAATAAGAATATTAAAGTATAGAAAAGCAGAATGAAAGAGGAAAATTTCCCTAATCCTCATCACCCAGAGAACACCACTATTTGGTTCTTTATATATCCCCATCTTCTCTTTAGACAACAGCAGTCTGTAAATGGAATCTCATTGTCTGTTAATTTGTAATTATTGTGGCTAGGAACTTCAGCTTCCATGATTAGTCCTCAGAAATACCCTCTTGCTATGAGACCACTTAGTATTTCATCATATAATTATGCCCTAATAGTATGGTTATTGTTGAATCTAAAATTTCATTATTATGATTAATAATTTAAGGAACATCCCGCTTACAATACTGTTTTCACAAATCTGCAAACATTACTTGGAGTGAGAACCTGGAGGCAGAATGTACTTTGTCATGGTGGGCCTCAAACCCAAGCCCTTGCCGTATCTCCTTTCCTCACAAGAAGATATTGTTTCAAATCCAAACTCCAATCAAGTGAGACTCTACCAGTCAACTCAACCTGAAGCAGCATGTACAGCTGTCATTTCACACAGACCCCTGAAAAACAAGGGTTACTCACTAAGCCTTGTCCACCGAGAGAAGAAAAACCAAGCTCGATTTTCACTTAAGTATTTTTTTTCTTCCATGAGTGGCTCTAGAGTAGCAGGAACTGACGGCCCAGAGAACACCTAGATATGGTCTTCATCATCAGCCAGCTGCATCTCTTTTTTATTACTTATTTTTTATTTATTGTACATGCATGGTGTTTTGTCTGCATATAGGCACCACATGTATGCCTTGTGTCACAGAAGGTATTGGATCCTCCAGAGCAGGTTATCATGGTGGGCTGCCATGTGGGTGCTGGGAACTGAACTCAGGGTCTCTGGAAGAGCAGCCACTGCTTTTAACCACTAAGACAGACATCTCTCTAGCCCCTCCCACCTTCACTTCTTGAACCACTGATGAACTAACCCCAATGGCCCCTTGATGCTCCTTACACTTAGGATACAATATCTGGCCTCTCTGTCAGAATGAGTTCACTGGTGTCTTGCTGCTCTTCCTTGATCAGAGGCACCTCCTCTTCATAGACACAAAAATGTCCTGGGGAGACTTCCAGGCTGGCTAGCTGTCTTCATCTTTGTTTACAAAAATTCTTTGATATCAATCTTTTGTCTTTTCATGGCCAAAATTTACAAGGGGTATTATTATTCACTGTATCTTTCCTTATTCACGTTTTTCTAAAAGCCCTCTCCTCTACCAAACCAGGGAAGAGCCAAGGTAGGTAGGTGTGCAGGCATTCGATTATTCCATTGCCTTTTGATCCTGAAGCCTTCTGGGATGTAATGTGCTATTTTCTGAGCTATCTTAAACAGACATTTTTAATCCAAGCAGTTGTTTTAACTCCAGTTAAAACAACTCCAGACCATTGGTTAATATGAGGTTTCTTTTCTATGTTACCTTTATTGTAGGATAACTTCTCATTTATCCTTTACTTTCTCAGTAAAAGTAAGTACATGTGCCTATATTCATCACCTTCCTTGTTTGTGTGTGTATGTGTCTGTGTCTGTGTATGTGGGAAAGAGTAAAGGTATATTTCTGTGTGTGTATGTGTATAAGAGTACAGGTATACCTGTGTAAGTGTGTGTATCTGTGTGTGTGTGTGTATGTGTATAAGAGTGCAGGCATATGTGTGTGTATGCATGTGTGTGTGAGCGTGTGCATGCATGTGTGTGTGCATGTGTGCGTGCGTGTGCATGCATGTGTGTGTGCATGTGTGCGCGTGTGTGTGCATGTGTGTGTGCATTGTGTGTATGTGTATAAGAGTGCAAGTATATGTGTGTGTGTGTGCGTGTGCGTGTGCGTGTGCGTGTGCGTGCGTGCGTGTGTGTGTGTGTGTGTGTGTGTGTGTAAGGGTGCAGACGTATCTATGTATGCATGTGTGTGGAGGCTCGGCAACAATCTTAGATGTCCTCAGGAACACTATCCACCTGCTTTGAGATGGGTTTCCTACCAGCATAGTGGAGCTCACCTATTACTCCAGACTGGCTGGCTGGCCATCCAGCCACAGGTCTACACCTGTCTCTGCCTCCCCAGCAGAGATGACAAATGTATATCCCCACACCCCGTTCCTAACATGGACGATGGAATCAAACTCAGGCCCCTACACGCCTTTACTGATGGCGTCACCCCATCTCCTTTCTGCTTTATTGTTTTTAAGACAGAACCCATTTGTAGTCAAGGCTAACCTCAAGCTCACAATCCTACTGCCTGGACTCCCCAAGCCTCAGTGTCTACCACCAACCTAGCACAGCTCTCTCCCAGGAGGATACAAAGACTGGTTCATGACAGAAAGGAACATCCATTACTGCAATGATCAGGATGGATCTTTACTCATGATTTTTTAAAAAGCTGACTAGCTTGGAAAAGCATTTTGTAGAACAATTATCATATTTTATGTATATAGTCTTACCTCCTATGCCTAAGAGATTAGCTCTAACTATAAAAAAATTCTGTGCCAATTAGATAAATTATGTATCATTAATTGTGGCTGCTGTTTGCACTGATAGTAAGGTTCCATTGGAAAGCAGGGGTGGGAGAGTCTGATATGGCTATGTTTTTGCCTTAAGAGGCAAAAACTTTAAAAAAAATAAATTTAAGAAATAAATTAAAACCATTTCAAAATCATTTAACTATACAGTGGACAGAGGACCATGTGCCACCATCCCCTGTGGCTTGTGATGTGTGTGCTGTGAAGGTGCATGCTATCTTCATCTTGAGGCCAGGATAACGGCTTCACCACACCCTGGGAAGCCTGCTTACCTAGGTCGGCTTCCATAGTCCCATTCCGTGGGCTCTCGATCACAGGTTTGTCCCTCTTGATTTCTTCTGCAAAAGGAAAACCCACAGAGCTCCTGAGCCTTTGTCCAGGCAGATCACAGGTGATACCAGCACTGGGTTAACACCAAACTGGATCTGACCAGACAGTCCCTCAAGTACAGCAGGAGATGGGAAGTGAGGAAGAGGAGGGGAGACCCCAGAAACTGAACACCTGAAGCAGGGCTGGACCATACATACCACAAAGGTGTACCATACAGGTATTCTCCAGCCTACACACACACACACACACACACACACACACAGGTACACCTGTACTCTTACATACATATGTGTACATGTATACACAAAGATAAACATACACACACATACAAGAGAAGAAAGAGAAATGAGTATAAATAAACTCAGGTGAAAGCAGCTACTGGCAAGGATGTGGAGAAAGAGGAACACTTCTCCACTGCTGGTAGGATTTCAAGCTGGTACAACCACTTTGGAAATCAGTTTGGTGGTTCCTCAGGAAATTGAACATAGTACTACCTGAGGACCCAGCAATACTACTCCTGGGCATATACCTAGAAGATGCCCCAACATGTAATAAGGACACATGCTCCACTATGTCCATAGCAGCCTTATTTATAATAGCCAGAAACTTGAAACTCAACAGAGGAATGGATACAGAAAATGTGGTATATCTATACAATGGAATACTACTCAGCTATTAAAAATGATGAATTCATGAAATTCTTAGGCAAATGGATAGAACTAGAAAATAACATTCTGAGTGAGAAAACCCAATCACAAAAGAAAACACATGGTGTGCACTCACTGATAAGTGGATATTAGTCCAAAAGCTCCAAATAACCAGGATACAACTCACAGACCACATGAAGCTCAATAAGAAGGAAGACCAAAGTGTGGGTGCTTTGGTCCTTCTTAGAAGGAGAACAAAATACTCTCAGGAGCAAATATAGAGATAAAGTGTAGAGCAAAGACTAAAGGAAAAGCCATCCAGAGACTGTCCCACCTGGGGATTCATCCCATATACAGTTACCAAACCCAGACACTATTGTGGATGCCAAGAAGTACTTGCTGAAAGGAGCCTGATATGGCTGTCTCCTGAGAGGCCCTGCCATAGCCTTACAAATACAGAGGCAGATGTTAGCAGAGTGCGGTACCCTAATAGAGGAGTTAGAGAAGGGACTGAAGGAGTTGAAAGGGTTTGCAACCCCATAGGAAGAACAAAAATATCAACCAACCAGATCCCCCAGAACTCCCAGGGACTAAGCCATCAACAAAGGAGTACACGTGGCTCCAGCTGCATATGTAGCAGAGGATGGCCTTGTCATGCACCAGTGGAAGGAGAGGTCCTTGGGCCTATGAAGGTTCGATAGATGCCCCAGTGTAGGGTAATCAAGGGCAGGGAAGTGGGCATGGGTGGGTGGTTGGAGGAACACCCTCATATAAGCAGGGGGAGGGAAGATGTGATAAAGTGTTTCTGGGAGGGAGGGAACTGGGAAAGGGGATAACATTTGAAATGTAAATAAAGAAAATATCCAATAAAAAATTAATTATAAAAAAATATTAACATTAAATGAGAATTTACTCTGTATACAGCATCTATGTGCACAGGATCCTGGGGGGCAGAGGGCTCCCCTCTCGCTGCAAAATGGGAAAGGCAGCAGCTGTAACAGCCAGCACTGGGCCCAATGTGCTGAGTTACTATGGCACCAACACAGCAGCTACAGGTAAGTGACAGGCAACTTAGCATCATTTATTTAAATATGTAGAAAGCTTTCAAGAGGCCTCTAAAAATTAATCTCCCGCTCCTTTCCACAATTGGTGCCGTGGGCTGATCTGTGGCTGAGGAAAAAGAACAAGAAGCAGACTAGATTTCAGTAATCCTTCATAGGCAGGTAAACAAAACAAAATCTCAGAAGGACTCAAAATCAGACTCTACCTTACCTACAGATAGGACAGTACTTGCTCAATAAATGACACTTAAAGTTAGATCTAGCCAGTGCTTGGAGGGTCAAAGCAAGGGCTAAGTTTTTATTCAATAAAATTAGTCCATGGAAAAGTGTGGGGCAGTGTAGAGCAGTGGTCTGTTCAAACAACTTAGACTCGGTGGAGTAATGGCCTCAGTGGGCAGTTTTCTGCTTGCAGGGGGCAGAAGGAGCTCGGCTTGCTTCAGTCACAACCCCTCACAGCTGCCCCCACAGGAGATGTGTGCTCTATCAGACAGACAATGCCCCAAGCTCCCAGCTGGATCCTACCCCCAGACATCTGACTACAGCCAGACATGCCACGCCCCATACAATAAAACAGGCGGTTTGCCCTCTACTAGCTCTCTTGCTCTTTTTCTCTTCTCTTCCCCTCTTTCCTCTCTTGCCTTCCTCCTCTTTTTCCTGCTCATTGTTCGCTTCCCTTGCCTTCTTGCTCTCTTGCTTTCTTCCTCTCCTCTCTCTCTCTCTCTCTCTCCTTCTCTTCTCTCCTTCCTATCCTTTACTTCTCTCTACTTGACTGGCCTATTTTCTCTTTCCTACAATAAAATATCTCATTTATACATTGCCTCCTTTTTAACTAACACACACCCCACCCACAGCTGTACCAGGGAAAGAGAGAACCACAGGCCACAGCAGCCAGCCCTTGGTACAACAAAAAATAAATGGCTATAAAATATGGAAACTCAGCTATGTGTATGGTGATCCTATCATGAATTTGACTGGGATAGTTTCAACTGTGTCCCAGCATAATTACTCAAAAATGATCCTTCCAAAATAAAAAAAAAATAAAAAAAAAAGTCCTGGATAGATCAGCTTCTTATTACTGCAAACCACCATTTACAAAAATGTTGAATACTCTGCCTGGATGGTTTGTATATGTGTGGCCCAGGGAGTGGCACTATTAGAAGGTGTGGCCCTGTTGGAGTAGGTGTGTCTCTGTGAGCTGGGCTTTAAGACCCTCACCCTAACTACCTGGAAGCCAGTATTATGGTAGCAGCCTTCAGATGAAGATGTAGAACTCTCAGCTCTGCCTGCACCATGCCTACCTAGATGCTGCCGTGCTCCCACCTTGATGATAATGGGCTGAACCTCTGAACCTGTAAGCCAGCCCCAATTAAAAGTTGTCCTTTAAAAGACTTGTCTTGGTCATGGTGTTTGTTCACAGCAGTAAAACCCTAACTAAGACACTGTCCATTCCCAGGTAACTTGTAAAAGTGCAATTTTGTTCATTTTTATTATAAAACCATTTGTAATGTGATATATGGATATGATGCTTGGGAGCCCTGAAAACATTAA
The DNA here is from genome assembly GCF_008632895.1 of Mastomys coucha. NCBI lineage: Eukaryota > Metazoa > Chordata > Mammalia > Rodentia > Muridae > Mastomys > Mastomys coucha. The sequence continues at coordinate 68,198,910 of NW_022196896.1, read as the reverse complement.
GAACAGTCATCACATGTATGCTAACTTCATATCTGTTTCATGATAAGTCCTGCTTTGCATCAGGCACATGACCTCAGGCTGAGCTTACCTCATATCTAATCTTCCCAAGGCCTTACAGGCCATACCATCTTATTATAGAAAAAGATTAAGTGATGGAGGAAACCAAAGAGTGCATTCTGGGTATGTGACATCTCCCAACTCCTGGGGATCTACTCCACTGCATGACCACTCTATTGTACTTTTGGGTTTGTCTGTTACAGTCCTGGGAGTGGGATCAAAGGTTCTATATATGCTAGACAAATGCCCCCCTACTGTGCCACATCCCCAATGCCAGTGACTCCCGTAGAGTCAGACTCCCCCAGGGCATGCTCTCACACAGTAATGAACCCACTAACAAGAGTCGGAGAGCTCCTTGGAGGAACTACCTTCTGTGATATCTAAGATATCTAACTAGACCCATTGGAAAGTATAATTCATAATGCATTGGTCTAATTACCATTGCATCAGAAGCAGGAATGAAAAGTATTTGTGTACTACTTACTAACAAAAAATGAAATTAAGACCATAGAACTTTGCATTGTGGTTTGAACATGAAACGTCCCCCACGGGCTCATGAGCTTGAAGATTTGGTACCCAGCTGGTATCACTATTTGAAAAGGTTGTGGAACCTTTGGGAGATGAAGCAGAGCTGGAGACAGGATGTCACTGTGTGAGGAGGTGAATTTTTAAGGTTTTATAGCTGACCCCACTTCTGACTATCTATCTATCTATCTATCTATCTATCTATCTATCTATCTATCTATCTATCTATCATCTATCATCTATCTCTCTCTCTTTCTCTGTTTCTGGCTCTATATATCTATCTACTTTCTGTCTCCCTCTCCCCTTCCATACCTCCCTCTTTCTCTCCTTCTCCCCCCCCTCCTTCCAGTGTTCCCATGAACACTGGAACACTGGGCCCTCTTCACTGCTATCACACTGAGAGGTTCATTTTTCTTCCTTCTTTACCCTCCCCTCCCCTTACCCTCCCCTTCTCTCCTCTCCTCCTTCCCCTCCCCTCCTCTCCTCTCCTCTCCCTCTCCCCTCCTCTCCTCTCCCCCTCCCCTCCTCTCTTCCCCTTCTTCCTCTCCCCCTGCCTCTTCTCCCTCTCCTTCCAGTGTGTCCATGAAATACTATCATCCTTCCTCCCAACTTCTGGGCCCTCCTCACATGCTAGCTGCCACACCTCCTTCGCCATGACCAGCTGTACTCTCTGGATGCATGACTTAAAACAAACTGTTTCTTCCCTATTTTAGATTGTGTGACCAATAGGCCTTGTGAGTCATTGACCAGTTCATAGACTTAATTCCTTTAGGACAACAGATTGATGATATCAAAATGGTGGCCTCTAAGGCCAGTCCACAGGCCAATGGCTGGGGTCAGAGCTGTGACTCACCTATTGTGATAAATTGTATTACTCGTGTGACCGGATATTGCTTCCCCTGGTATGTGTAGGATATACGGCACATATAGTTCCCGCTGTGCTCTTCAGTCACATTCCTCACCAACAGTTGCTCTTTGACTCCGAAGAAGCTTACATTGTTGTCAAGTGGCAGAAGTGTGCAGTTCTAGACAAGAAGAAACAAAAAGAAGCAGGACAGTCATGGGACAGAATTCCCCTGTGCAACAGAATAGGAATACAAGTTTTTCACCTCTAGAAACTCATGACAGAGAAAGTGACTGAAAGCTCAGCTGCATACAGCTTGTTTTTATCACTATATTTTTTTGGGTTTTGGGTTTTGGGTTTTTTTGTGGGGGGGGGCAATAATTACATTTCAAAATTTCAAGCCCAGAGGCTTATGCCATAAAGATGAGTGAAGATAAATTTATTTCACAGAAGATGTGATTGAAGCAATATTGCTGGCATCTCTCAACACCACAGTCCCTTCCTGCATGGTTATTATTTATTTTGTATTCTTTCATCTCTAAAAGATGATGTTCCCTTGTAAATTCCACCAGACTAGGTAAACTAAAGGTAAGAAAATATGCTGTGTCCCACCCTACTGTTTAAGTGGCTACAGACACTACCAAGTTATGTATGAAGCATTTAGCTTTTCATTAATCTTTTAGGATTTATTTTTATTTTATCTTTAATTACAAGTGTGTATATGTGTGATTTAGCAGTTTGTGTACATGAGCACAGTACCCATGGAGGCCAGAAGGGGGCGGCAGGAAGAGTTGTAATTACAGGCAGTTGTGAGCAGCGTTCTGTGCATGCTGGAAAACAAATTCTGGTTCTGTGCAAGAGTCATGCGGGCTATTAATCACTGAGCCATTGCTGCAGTCCCAGAACATATGCTTTTAATGAAACACAAAATACTATCTGTTATAAAAAGTTATCTCTCTAATCCATCTTCTCAAAAGACGTTCTGTTACTTTTCTTGAAACTACAATTTACTAAGGCAGATAGAGACAAGGGTTTTCAGATTTTAGGTTAAGTTGTAAGGATCAGTGAGCACAACCATAATATTTTTGTTCGTTTCTCTATGAAATTGCACCACTACAGAGAGAACAGTATTCAGTGGATAAATACTTTTGTAGATACATTTTACTGTATCATAATGGAAAACCGTGTAAAAGTAAAATATCACACTGAAAACGAAATTACCTTATACCACTGGACTTTGGGTAACTCATTATTTTCATCTTTAAAAAGATTCAAATAAGGGCACACCAGACGTCCATCCCTTGCAATGTGGAACCGCTGTGGGAAGCTGACCTGTGTGTTGTAACACAAGCCAGGGTCATTCTCTAAAACATTCACGGTTACTTTAGTTTTGAGGCAGTGAGTTGAGTTTCTAAAACAAAGTAAAATATGGAAATTGATTATTATTAAAGTGTTCTTCTGTCCTTAACTATCATAGAAACTTAGGACATACGTCTGCATATATGTATTCCTTTCTTACCTTACTATGCAATAGAAATATCCTGAATCCTCCACCTTGGTGGGAACAAACCAAAGATGTTCATTATGCTGATGAATCCTGGAGTCCCGGTCCACTGATATGGGGGTCTTGCTGTCATTTTTGTACCAAGTTATGATGTCACCATGCATTTTATTTGGAGTAAGAGGACACTTGCGAACATCAATTTCATTTACAGATAAAAATAAAATGATATGATTTGGATATTCTGTACATTTATCTTTAAAAGAGAGAAAGGAAGAGCAATTTCAAGAAGAGTTTCCAGTGTTTCTTAATGTAATTTATACATCTGAACTCATTGGTTAGTAAAGATACCAGTTCCTGCCATGTGTACAGTTTCCAGCTGTGCATTCAAGAGCATGGTCCTCAGAGTTTGAACCATTTGCAGTCAGTTCCAGCTTTGTCACGTGTTCCCTGTGGGCTGTACCCTGGGCAGGTTACTTATCCCCTTCTACTTTCTCCTTATTCTTCTAAAGGTAGGAATGATGGTGGGAAGACAGTGACTTCCATACAACGGACAAGTGAAGACTGAATATATACCCTCCCACTTGAACAACTTCTTTGGATACCCATAGAACACAAGACTGTTTAATGCCTGTCATAATACTGTCTTCCACTTGCTCAAGATGCTAAAAGAGATGTAAGAGACAGTCAACAGAGACAGAAAACAATTTTAAAAAAAAGACTTCTAGTAATTAAAAAAAAAAATGCATCGCCAAGTTGAAAATATACTGGGAAGAAAAACTAAGAAAACCCAAAGATGCAACTTTAAAAAATATCTGAGATTAAGTGATAGCTAGGGCAGCTGGGGCATGTTGAATATGAATTGATAATTGATAATTGATCATTATTAAAGTGGAAAGACAGAAAACAAGTTTGAAATACATGCTGAAATTTCTTGAGATGTTATAATGAGCCTGAGCCCCAAAGACACAATGAGCATCAAGAAGGGGAGAAAGGGAGCCACGCCAACTGTCTAAAATAATATTGTCAACACCAGTGACAAGAAAACCTTGTTGCCAGAGATACATTTTTTTTTTAAAAAAAAAAAAAAAGGTATTTGTTTATTTTGTTATTTTTTTTTTTCAAGACACAGCTTCTATGTGTAGTCCTGGCTGTCCTAGAACTAGCTTTGTAGACCAGACTGGCCTTGGACTTATAGAGATCCACCTGCCTCAGCCTCCCAAACACTGAGATTAAAGGCATGTGCCACTACTACCTGGCTACTTTTCCATTTTCAAGTACAGCTGTTAATAAACAAAACAAAAAGGATTACAACCATCTTTCTAGGGAGTAAAAATATTATCCAGCTGTAATTCCAGTGAATATGACTTTCAAAATCACAGAGAGGAATTTAAAAGTTCTGGGACTGGGTACAGGTAGATGAAGGAACACCCTCACAGAAGCAGGGGGAGGGAGAATGTGATAGGGTGTTTCCAAAAGGGAGGGAAACTGGGAAAGGGGATAACATTTGAAATGTAAATAAATATCAAAAAAAAATAAAAAATAAAAGAAGAATCCATTGTCTGGAGACCTGTACTCTCAAGAAATAGTCCAAGAATTTCTTCACAAAGAAAAAAACAATATTGGAGAAAATGCCCCCATTAAATAATACCTCATTCATAGTGAAACTTCATAGTTGAATGAACTTATGGGGAAAATTTAATCTTCAAACCCTAAATTCGACCCCTGGCCCTCAAAGGGTAAAGATTGTTTACAATGCAAAAACTGCTTTTAGCCCATCTGTCATAATCCACAAGGTCCTTAAACTTCTCACAGTGCTCGGAACTCTAAGCCCATGTCTTTACTGAGACTCAAGACAGTCTCTGTACAATAACAAAAATAGTTATATCACTCACAGTGGGCTGGGCATAGAAAGAACTAATCAGGAAAACACACCACAGGGTCCAGTTTCTCTAAAGGACCTCTCAGGGCTGCCTACAGGGCTTCCAAGCCTGTTACAGTGCCTGTACTCTCATGAATTCCTTTGAAAACTTAAATTTTTATATCATTGTGTGGCTGATACTAAGGTCTTCTGCTAGCTTCAATGTTAGCTGTATCTCCTTGGACCACTGCTGTATGGCCTCTGAGCTCCTGCAGGACTCAAGAAACTGAAACAGTGCCTTTTCCTTGGGCAGATGGCCCTTCGTGATGAGATGGGTACCCAAGAGGTGATTTCATACCCTTGAGATGACCTTGCAAAGCACTCAACTTCTTTTAAAAGGCACCAATAGCTTCAGACACCATATCTTCTAGGCTTCAGCTTTACTCTGGCTTTTTCTGACCAAATGGCAAGTCTTTAACTCCTCTGTGATCCCTAACCTCACTGTAAACTTGACTGAACACAGCCAGCAACAACTCTGCCATAGTCTGAATGCTGGACTGTCTTGAAATCCCCTCCATAAAACTGTGAGCCACCTCTAAAGTCAGCTCGTGCACAGTTTCCAGACACAGACAACACTAGACAAGTTTTCACCAGAAGGTGATACTAACGGCCTCTGGATCAACAGAGAACCATCTCACATTTCCCACATTCCTACGGCCATTCTGGTCCAAGCTCCCACCAAAACCACAAAGGATGTTCTGATTATAAAATGCCAGAGCTTTCTAACTGACATCACTCTTTTCCCCCTAAATTCAAAAAACCCAAAAACCCAAAACCAAAAACAACAACAACAACAACAACAAAAACATTTCCAAAGACGGTTACATTTTGTCACAGCAACAGGGTCACTTCTCTGGTACTAATTTTCTTTATCCATCTTTTTTACTTATTGTGGCAACTGAAACTATTTAAAAGAATGAAACACTTGTTTTAGCTTATGGTTTGAAATCCCCAGTTGGCCAGCTCAGCTGTTTCAGGATCCACATGAGCGGCTGAGCATCCATCCAGGTGATAGGAGTTCATTTATAGGTGATCGACACCTGGCTGTGCGCTCACCCATAGCAGGAGGAAAGCTGGATTGGTGTGTGAAAAGCTGATTGTGAGGGCAGCACATGAAAAGCAGGTTCTAGGTGGCAAACTGCCCACAAACCCTAGAAATGACTAGACTTTGTGGGCGCAGCCTTCCCAGGTGTGAATAGCTCCTCAAAATGTTACACGATCATACTGTTTAGAAAATACCAAACTTGATTAATCCAGCAGCAGAGTAAGATAATAGTAAACTCTCTAATAAATACAGATGGGTATCTTTCAAATATTTTACCTAATTGAATCCCACAGGATATAGATCAAAAAGATAATGTATTATAAATTTAGGTCTGAAAAACATTAAAACTTTAAATATCCATATGCTGAGATTTTTTTTAATTATACAAAAATCTCAACAGATGCAAAAAGAGGCATTTAATTATAATTCAATAAAACTCTCAGCAAACTGTGGTTTTTAGAAAGCATATAACAGTAGAACCAAAAGGTATTAAAAACTGAAGTTAAAAATATAAAATAAAATCCTAGACTGAAAATTGGAAAATTTCACTTCAGTAAGTTAGATAAGTTACAAACAAGTAGAGAAATGCTGTGTTTGTAAAACAGAATTGCTCTTGCTAAGCTGTTCCTGTTAAATATGTTCCAAACACATTTATATTCAATTTAATCTCAATCAAAATATGATCAGAGCATTTCATACAATTGACAAACAAGGCATTTGGTTTTTTTATCTCTGAGCACCATAAAACTCATTATCAAAATCTTATAAACCTATAAAGCTTTATAAAATTGCCACAACTGAGTCAGCATAGCATCAGGATAAAGATAAGTATGTCATTGGAACAGCATCAAGACCCGGACATAATATACACAAATACATTGACGTGGGTCTTGAAAAAAGTATAAAGTAAATTAGAAGAAACCGCCATTTCGTCCACTTGTACATTCTACAGAAGAATAAGGAAGATTTCCAAACTATGAGCCTGAAAGTCTCTATAAATCATTTATCCCTAAAAGCAGGGAAAAGGCTAAATTAAGTTCAAGTTTGTTTGGGTTTTCCCTAAGTCAAAGGCAGCCTACACTCAGAGAAACACTGATCAGAAACAGAAAGAGAGAGACAAGGAGAAAGAACAGAGAAAGAGAAAGGAGGAGGAAGAATCAGAAAGTTGCTGATAAAAATGAACAGCATGTTTTATTGCCTTGTGAATTAGCTACCATTCCCCTCTCCTCAGATCCCTAATATTCAAACCAGGACCTGTGCAAGCATAATGTCTCTGAAAACTAGCAGCCTTGCACAAGCAGAGCAGGTCTGCAGCTTCTCAAATGTCGCAGGTTACTGGCCTCACCCAGAGCTTCTTTGGAAGAGCTCTATCCTCAGGGTGTTCAGTGAACAAGCTCAATGTCAACTATTTAATAAGGCAGCAAGTGTTTACGAAAACTACAGCATCAGTCAGAGCACAAGAGCCATGGCCTAAGGGAGACCTGAGCGCTCTGGCATATTCCTGGGGGATGAGGATCAGACTTACACACACATAGCTGTCCAACAGATCCAGAAAAGCTTTCAGGCTCACTTCTGAATAACTCTGAGGTCATACATGGTCAGGAAGTGAAGGCTAAGGTGGAGCTGTAAACACCACACGTTGCCCCTCATACAAATACAAACACAGACCTTCCATCAGGTGGTCTCATGTGAGCCTTCTCCCCAGTTACTGATCAATAAAGGCTAGAGCCTATGATTGGATTGGGCAGTGGAGGGGAAAGGTGGGAGGGAGGTCTTAGAGAGTGGGGGCAGATAGAGAGAGAGGGAGAGAAAGAAGATGGAGCAGAACTATGTGGTCATGAGCAGAACATGAGCCACTATTCTAACACATCACAGATAATACATTATGCTACCAAAAATGCCCAGTTCTCAGCAAAACACTACAAAAACAGAAAACAAAGAACTGCAAGTAGCAAAGGGTCTCCTACCTGGGGAATAAGTTAGTGTTAGTTCTGCCCAATCTAGGCTTATTGCTTATAAGTATAACTCGATTTTGTGGGTTTTGTATGGGACTATTAGTGTTGGAAATTACTGCAACATAGCTCCAAGAGTTGCCAAATTCCCTTCTGGACTTCATATACAATTGTGCATGCACATACTCGTACACACACACACACACACACACACACACACAGAGAGAGAGATGGGGGGGAGACTTTAAAAAGAACTCAGTAATAACAACAAACTATGGGTACATAGAAAGAGGACATCTGATTTCCAGATTGTTGGCATCAAAAGACCAGTTTTGCAGATTCTTCCAAACTCAGGATGTCACAACTAGGTGTCATGTCACCTGTTGCTATGATGACCACATACCTTCCGGGAATCCACTTCCTACACTCACCTGCAAACAGATTATGTCACAGCCTATATAAAAGACAGAGTTTTCCCCACTTTCGCCCCTTTTTTTTCTTTTCCCCTTTGTCTTTCTCTGTCTTCCCTCTTTGTCCCCAGTAAAACCTCTAACACATGGAACTGCTGTGGCCTGGTGTGCTATGTTCAAACATGAGCCACTATTCTAACACATCACAGATTATATATTATGCTATCAAAATGACCAGTTCTCAGCAAAACACTACAAAAACAGAAAACAAAATACAAGCAACAAAAAAAAGAAAGAAAGAAAGAAAGAAAGAAAGAAAGAAAGAAAGAAAGAAAAAACCCATCTATACACAGGGTGAACAAAGCTGCCAATAGAAACAAATGATAAAGAGTACTGATTGATCCCAATTGTAACAACACTATCAACTTGAGAGTGAGAGGCAGGGAGGGGTTGGATGGAGGAGAAGGAGGAGCAAATGGACATATTTCTACTTATATTTCTATTAAAATCATCCTTTAAAAACACTAGCAAAACCACAGTGTCCATGGAGATGTAAATGGATAAACAATTGTTCTGTGTCCATAAAACAGAGGGTTGCCAAGGTCATCCAATAATCAGCATTAATGCATACCACATGAGTGAACCTCACAACTGATCTAAGTTTTAAAAAAAAATCATCATATCCCTTTCCCTCAAAATGAGGACATGCCGAGAGATCTGTATATTTAACACTTTAGAGAGTACATGACCACCTACGGTGACAGGAGGTATCATGTCTGGGGATGAGACCGTGGGGAGGGATGGTGAGGAGGCTAGAGAGTGGTAGACACATTTATTATCTTGATTGTGTTGATTGTCATTTCATCATAGATGTGCACCTTAGCACTTCAAGTCTCAGTAAATCTCT
>NW_022196896.1:68189557-68189738 GCF_008632895.1 Mastomys coucha | reverse complement strand
CTCCAACACTTAGCAACAGAAAACAGCAACAACAGCAGCAGTAGTGATCAAAATGTCCGCAGGTTGGACCCACTCCAGCCGGAGAGCAACTTGTAAATTTCTACATTAAATAACTCACAGCTGTCATCTCACTCAGCACACCTGCGCTGACATGTTCCTATTTTACACACACACACACACA
>NW_022196896.1:68186954-68189547 GCF_008632895.1 Mastomys coucha | reverse complement strand
ACACACACACACACACACACACACACACATACACACACACACATTTACCCCAAGACACTTTCTCTACTTGGCCCTCCAAAGTTTCAGGTCAGACTTTTAGTAGCTCTCGCCACTGAATTGCTTGGCTGTCAATTGCACTACAGGAAGCAGAACTCAGTTCTTGATACTATCTTCCTTACCGCACTCAATGACCTTGATTGGTCTCAGCTCTCAAACCAGCTGCTTGCTGGCTGCTCTGATTTCGTATTTCCATCAGTGGACACTCTACTTTGTATTGGCTGAAACCAAAGCCTTGGTATACCCTACATGGACTCCATCAGTGAATCCTGCTAGCTCAAAATATGTCCAGTCATGGCTGACTCTCTTCTTTATCTCTGATCAAGTCAACATCACCCCCAGTCCAGGACACACTGCTATCATGGCTTGCCCAGATCATCACAATGACCTCTGAACTGTTAACCTCTTTCTACCTCTGCCTTTGCCTCCTGAGACTCTATTCTAACAGAAAACAAAAAGGAGTCTGATAAAATACATTAGATAGTCTCTTTGGATGTTGTTGTGGTTGTGATGGTGGTGGTGGTTGTGTGAGTGGGAAGGTGGAGGGAGGAGGTGATTGTTGGTGGTGGTGGTGGTGGAGGTAGTAGTGGTGGTAGAGGAGTGATTGGTGGTGGAGGTGGTGGTGGTGGTAGTGGTAGAAGACAGCAGCAGTGGTGGAGGCTGCAGATAGCTAGCCTAGTCATCCCCCTATGTCTGATCCAGAGACAGCACTAGACCTACAGGCCCTTGCATAGTGATTCGTGACCTTTTACATGGGTGCTACAGATTTGAATCATATTCTTACTTTTCAGTAAGCGTGGAGTCACCTCCTGTCCTCAGCCCCTCTGGTTCTGAACAAAGAATTCAAGCCATCCAAGTCAAGATTCTTCGAAAAGCCTCCAAGGATTCCCTCAATCCCTCTATCATCTCTCTGTGAACCAAGTAGCTCTGTGTCTTCTGGCCTCTCCTCTCTCTCTAGTAGGTATTGAGGTGCTAGAAGATGCCTGACACTTTGGGCCTTTGCACATGCTGCCAAGGTCACTTTCCTCCCCCAGCCTGGAATCCACATGGCGGCTTTTTCTTCCCTCCTTCAGCTTCTAGTCAAGAACCAATCTTTCCTTGAGATATTTTTGTGTAAAACTGAGCCTTCTGCCTACTCCCATCCCCAGATACTTCACGTTTAGTGTTTCTGCCTACCTTAGCTACACTACTACCTGACTTATGTCACACATCCTGTCCCTCCCAGGAGGAATGGGACCAACCAGCAGCGGCCTGCGTAAGGATTGTTCACTGCTATAGTTTCAGTTCCTACCAGCTGACACATTGTAAAGGCTCAATAGATTTATGGCAAGAGATGAAGAAGAGACCACTAAAATGAAGAAATCAGACAAGAATACTGAAAGTAACTGTGGGTCTACAAAGGGGCTTATCACCTAATCCAGGATAAGCAGCTGTCACACCTTCCCATCAGCTGTGAGGTGTTGAGAGGCCGGGACTAGAACCAGAGACCTAGAACGGAGCTCTTATTTCAAATCTAGAGATATCAATCACCCTGAGCGCCTACTCTGGCCTCAGTTTCCCAAAGTGCCAGGCATAGAGTGAGAGTTGAAGATTGGGCAAAAGATTTTCAGTGGAAAGACTTTTAGTTCTGGGGTCAGAAGACTCTATGCCCTAGGTGTAACTGAAGAAAAAGTCACTGATAGGGGAACAGTGCCGTGTGTTCTCCATCACCTCTGCCTGTAGACTCGAGTGGAGGAAACATCCAACTTACCAGTCTCCAGCGACAGCAGAGGTACAATAAGACAAATGAGCCCAAGTAGCACTTTCATATTCTCCTGGAGAAACAGAAGAAGGCAAGAAAAGCAGGGTATTACTAATCCAGCAAATGTCCCAGTGCCCTGAGCCCCACCTGTCCTCACCCACACCACCAGGTCATGCTGAAGAGCCTTCCTCACATTCCAAGTTATGCTGGGCTTCTAGTTCGGTTGGCGGGGAGGGTGCTGGAATCATTGGGAACACACTTGACAACTTGAGATCCGAAGCATTTCCGGGCATCTTTCTCCGAATACATGTCTAGTCTCGAACTCCACGTGAGTTCCCTCAGAACACATTGACAGCCAAAATAGACCACACCCAGCTCTCCCCCCCAATGGGAGCTACATCTACAGATCCAACCAACTGCCCAGGCTAATCGACTTGAAAGAATGTGCTTCTGTGTTGAAGACGAATGGTCTTCAGGAGGTTAACAGTCTCTAGGACACAAGGGAACAACTGTTGACGTTCACACTTGATGAGATACCGGAACTAAGCGGGAGATGATAAAAGCACACCCGTGAGTGTAGAAGGAGCTTGAGCACCTATTATTGCAATAGCTACAGTTGTGGAACTGGTTGCCACAGGGGAAAGGGACAAACGGACTCACGAAACCCAAAGTCTCTGTCTTTGTACATTTGTTTCCACCTGGAAGATATTTCCCACACACAGCTCAAGTCATGCCTTCATTTTAAAACCCAATATTCAGTTGCCTGTACAGCATGATACATGGAGATTTACGCCC
>NW_022196896.1:68170689-68186723 GCF_008632895.1 Mastomys coucha | reverse complement strand
TAAACTAAAGCATATTGACACAGTAAAGCTGTGCTTATTCTTGTGGTTTGGATGGATTTTCCCTTCGCTGGGGATTTTTATATTTTGCAGATGGTCTCTGGTGAGTATGCTCCAAAGGCCTCACCAGCATGACTGTAGACAGCACTTAGCATTTCGGCTCCATGTTAAACTGCATTCCTGGTTCATGGGTCTACTTTTAAAATTCTTGCTGTTATGCGTTCATTTTACAAAATGTTGAGTTTTGTGACATTTTCATCAAATGTATGTTGTACATTGACCTTATTTAGCCTTCATTACCCTCACCTATCTCCCTACCACTCCATCTCTCCCAAGTCCCGCCTTCCCATCATGGGTTTTTGCTAAGTTCTATGCATGAAATAAAACGCATAATATCTTTGCCCGTTCCACCCATTTTTCTGAAAATGATATGACTTTGTTCTTTTTCATGACTGAGTAATGTTCCATTGTGTGTATGGAGCACATGTGTGTTAGCCATGTTGATAGACACCTAGGCTGATTCTATACCTTGGCTGTTTTAACAATATGGGCCTCTGTACCGTCTATATGGAGTGTGGCCAGATTAAGTCCTCGCCTAACCTTTTTCAGAACATGCCCATCACTTCACCTACAACCAAAGGCCTAAAACACCATCAAATCAATGCAAAGAAGAACACAAAGCTGTCAGTTTTACCTGCCACCTCTCAAGTTCCAAAGGACATAAACGTACATTACAGTCTCCTTACTGTACTTACTCCATTCTCCTTCACAGGTCTTCATGCTGACATTCGGTAAGTTCTAGCCTCTTATCTCCAGCGAGCTTTCAGAGAAACCCATTCAGGGGACCCCCAAAACCCCAATCCCAACAACAACAAACAGCAAATATTCTTGCCCCACCAGATTACCCTCTCCTGGTTGTCAACCCCACAAGGCTCCAGACCTACTAAGCATGCATTCACAAGAGACCTGGGCTCTGTGATCCTGAAGCTGCCACCTCAAGGAACACTCTCTCCCTTGACCCTAAGAGTTGGGATCCTTCACCACCAACACACCCAGTTTATTCATGATCCTGTTTGCTGCTCATGCCCAAGCTACCTCCAGCCCCTGTTCCCTGCTCAGATCAATTACAACATCAATAAAGCTCTCTATTTGAATCTCTGCCTGTGGATTTATGTTTTCTAAGAAGATCAACTGCTCAACAATCCACCTAGGTTCCCAGGGCACATAGAAGAGTCCAGCTCCCTTGCCAGACATAGGGCTACACTGTTGCTGACTCAGCTCTACTGAAATGTCCCTCCCTCCCCAGCTCACTCCATAGCAGCCTTCACCATGCGTCCCAGCTTAGTATTTAGCCACTTTCTCTTTAACCCACTCACTCCTACTGCACCAGACCTTAACACCTAGAGCTAGACCCTCCACACAGAGCTCTTGACTGGTTGCATTCTCTGGGCCTCCCTTGAAACCTGGGGCCTGCTATGTCCTAAGCATGCTCTTCTACCTAGCCTGGGCTGGGAAGCCTCCTGAAGCCAGAAATACAACTTGCTCATCCCTGTCCCGCAAAGCACAGAACCTGCACTTGAAACCCAGACGTCTGTAATAAAACCTCAAGGATGAATGCAAAAAAAAATGAGCAAAATAAACAGCTTCACCTTCAACCCAGCATTGGACCATGTCCAGAGAAGACTATGAGACTCTTTGATTTTATGAGACACTCAATGTGCCTGTATTCTTACCTGTAGCTGTAAGTAAGTGTGAAACACAGTCCTCTAACTAAGAAGACATTCGGGGAGTCTAAGTATGTGGAGGATTTAAAGATTAGCTCAGAAATGTTCTACTTGAGAAATTGCATTAGAAGGTATCCAAATGTTACAACATGCCTTTGAAAATGAAGACTGACTGGAGGCAGGTTTTTAACTAACCTACAGGACACACCCATTCAGTTCTTGTGACTGCAACCCCTGCGTCAGGATGTTGACTCTTAAGCCTGGCTTAAGCCTCAAAACCTACCCCAGAGTAGTAAGACAGCATTCCTAACATATCCTGTAACTCTGATCCTTTACCATAAAAATCGGTCATCTGCCACAATGTAGGTTAATAGCACAATCACTGTATTTACTCTAAACTAGGTTCAGAACATGAAGCAAGCCAGGAGGGCTTGACGCTTCCAGCCTGGCTTCAGACTGCCTTCTGTGAACATAGGGAGTGTCTGTCAAGTTGTCACAGTAGAAGAAAAGAAAGGAAGGAGGGCATCATGCTCCCCAATATCCACTCCTGGCTACCCACTCAGTCATTTTAGCATCAACAAGGGTGTTTATAAATAAGTCACATGGACACTGCTGGTTGCCAGTTCACTCAGGTACAAGACTGGGCTTGTTTGATTATTAGACAGAAAAAGGAAAATATGCAGGCTGCCTTTTACGGCTTATGGATAGCCTGTTGGGATTCTAGGCTAACTGCAGATGAACCATCCTTAACTATTTCAACTCCATGACCAATGACTGAAGACCACTCTCTTCCCTAGTGTTTTCTTCAGTGGTGGAGGGACAGGGGGGCAAGTTTTTCCATCAACCCTTATCCTATTTAGGGCAGGCTATGGGAAAACCCTTTGCCCAAAGCAGCAGCTGTTCTAGGTCCTTATCTGTCACTAGGACCTAGGGGTTGAATTTCCATACCAAGCTGGGATGGGTAGTGTCATGGTTTGTATATGCTTGGCCCAGGGAGGAGCACTATTAGGAGGTGTGGCCTTGTTGGAGTAGGAGTGCTTAACTCCCTCATCCTGGCTGCTTGGAAGGGAGTCTCCTCACAGCAGCCTTTAGATGAAAATGTAGAACTTTCAGCTCCTCCTGCACCATGCCTGCCTAGATGCTGCCATTCTCCCGCCTCAATGATAATGGACGGAACCTCTGAACCTGTAAGCCAGCCCCAACTAAATGTTGTCCTTTATAAGACTTGCCTTGGTCATGGTGTCCATTCACAGACACCTAACTAAGACAGGTGGTAAAGGAGTGAGGAGACCAGAAGGGAAGCTGTAAAACAAGCCCTTGAGATGACACCAACTGCCCTCCCAAGAAAAACCAACAAATGCTGGGTGTGGAGGCACACACATCTATAATCCCATCCCAGAAGCTAGGCAGGAGGATCATGAGTTTGAGTTCAACCTGGATGACACACAGCAGTTGTGCCTCCAAAACAAACAGGCAAAATAAGCCGACAAAGAAGCAAACACATATCCCCAAATACACCAACCTCTTACGTCTACAAACAACATAAGCCCCAAGGGAGAGATGACCTAGAGTAGACATTTCAGGGTCAGCAGTTAAAGACTGACCAAGCCTAGTCTCCACAAAGAGGTGGAACATTGGATAAGCTCAACCAGGCCTCAGTTTCCCCTTGTGGCACATGGAGATGATAATGGTTATCTGTCACTGAGTATGTGAGGAAGGTAAAATGAGTTGGGACATGGGAGCCATGTGTGGCAAAAGTCCCCCCTCTGCTGTCATGACAAAAACACACACTAAGATGACAAGCTTTGAAGAAAGACTTTCTGTTTCCATGCATTTCTTTCTCTGCATAGTTGTTCTAGCCCTCCAGATCAACTGTATATTGAATTGTCTACATTAGTCCTGGGCACAAAGACAGGAGTAATGATGGAGAGCCTGGTTCATGGAGCTTGGTGGCTACAGAGGAAGTGAGTAGATCTGTACTCATTCCACCAGACTGTGAGACACTGTGTGTGCACACATACACATATACACACGCATACACATACTTACACACACACACACACACACACGCACATACACGTGTGCATACACACATATACCCACTTACACACATACACATGAGAATGAAGGAAGAGGGGGCCCTAACTTGCTTGTGAGAGGGAATGAAGTTACTTAGCAATGTCTCCATTCTGGAACATATTCAAGACAGCTGCCAGGAAGTGCATGTGGAAAGATAGGGCTCAAAATGGCTACAATAGGAGGATCTCACTGAGGACTTCAGTTTGCTGATGACAAAAAATCACTTAAAGATTTAACATAGGGGGGATGGGGTGTGGCTAGATTTCCATTTCCTGTAGAGATTTTAGCCACTGTGGGCAAAATAAGCTGGAGTCAAGACTAAAGATATGGAGAACAGGTTTCTTAGTGGCCAGATGAGCAGAAGAGGGACTGAAGGGGTGCTGATGGTCATATTCTTTCAGGTGGGGCTCTAATGGCTATTCCTGGTGGTCAGTTTGACTATATCTGGAATGAACTACAATCCAGAATTAGAGGGCTCACCAGTGATCCAGATCTTGAAGCTGGAAGACACAAGTTTCCGACCTGGATTGTGAGGCATAGTGGCTATGAAAAGCTTAGGCCCAGGCAAAGTAGTTTGTGCCTTTAATCCCAGGAGACTAGGGAAGAAGATCTCTGAGTTCAGGGTCAGCCTGGGACAAGCAAGTCCCAGATCCAGGCATGGCAGTACATACCTTTAATCTGGGCCACACCTTCCACTGGAGGCCTACATAAGTGCATCAGAAGATTCACTCTTCTTCGCCTGCTTGCATTTGCTTGCCAACACATGTGTTGGAACCTACTTCTACAGAAAACCTGCTGAAACAATTAGCCTTGTGGGACTGAGCAACTACTAGATTCTTGGACTTCCTGTTCACAGCTGACCATCATTGGATTAGTTGGACTACAGTCTGTAAGTCATCACAATAAACTCCCTCAATATAGAGACATTCCATACGTTCTGTGACTCTAGAGAACACTGACTAATACAGGGGCCAAGGAGGATCGCACTCCCATCAGGGGGTTGAGATGAATGCAGACTGCTCTGACAGGACCGGAATATGTTTCCTCCAGCAGTCCAGTGCCCTTTGGAGGAGGCCAGCCATGGTTTTTCCAACCGAAATTAGGAATCTGAAGGTATAGTAAAGAGAAGAGGCCCAGAGTGTTCTAAGAGGGCTCGGACACCCTACACTGGGAACTCACTTCAATAAGAAGGTCCAGAGAAGAGGCTCAGCAATGACCTACTGTAGGACAGAAGAGCCACAGGGCCACAGGCTCTCCTTCCAATCCCAGCCTGGAGTATCCCCCACCTTGCTCTTCCCTTCTCTGCCATCAACTGTTTGAATTTGCTTCCACACACATGGGATCCACATGGTCCTTGTCTTAGTCCACCAAACTGTGTGTGCTCTGTAGTCTCAACCATCTCCCTCTCACTGCCTCCATTAAACACAAAAATAAGAACTGATGTGATAGAACACACAACTATCCCCCCAGAAATATGTGGCCAGCAAACATCTTTGTATACAAAGGGGAATTATCCAAAGACTATCTGTGGCTGAGAAGAGACAGGCTTCGATCACCCCTGAGAAAAGACCAAGGAGCCCTGTGGTGACTCAGCCTCTTACAGGAATGATCCTGCTTCTTGGGAGGGAGTAAACATCTTTAAGGGACCTGTCTACCTGGGAAAGAAGAGTATAGGCCTGTTGAACAGACAGGTAGAAAGGGCCCTAGGGCCACCAGTACCTCAAGAAAAGTCTAAAGGCATTATTCAGTCATGACAAAGCCAAATGGAGCTCAATATCCCATGGTCCTTTAGGATTTAGGACAACAAGGCAAAGGAGTCAGACTTTGACACACAAAGGGTTAAGTGGGTTAAATGCATGCACCATGTGTTCTGTTACACAGAGGGACTCAGAAGTTGATAAAATCCCTCTGGGGATGATTGTCTCTCAGTACTGATGAAATTCAAAGCTAAGTAAGGCTTTGCCACATGCCCAAAGAAAAAACTTGGAAAGGTCACTCTGAAGAGCAGGCACATTAGCTTCTTTGGGGAAAAAAAAAAAAAAAAAAAAGTGTTTTTTTCCTTAAACCAAACATCCATGTGCCCACTTCCCATATTCAGAATTCAAAATAATTTCTAAAGACCTGTGTGTGGTTGTCTTGCTGGCGTGTGCTGTAGGAATCTCGCCAGGCATTTTTCATTTCTGCAGTTTCCTCTAGCATCTTGGAGTCTATTTTTTCTACGTCTGAGTCATTTCCGTATGCTTATTAAGAGCTGGTGGGACCTTTTAATGTCCTCCACTAAAACAGACTGACCAAATCAACGCTAAACATCTGTGGTAGACTAAATACCCTAAATCCTAACTATGAGTCACCCTAGACTCGGGAGGTAGAATTCAGCATCACACTCACTGTTTGGGGGCACAGTGGCTCATCATCCCTGGACACATTACAGTACAAAATCCAAGAGAACAGTCAGGAATTTCTCCCCCACAGTCCCCAGGAGCCTCCAAAAATGGCTATAGCTGACGGAAACCACAGAGGAAAATGCCAAAGGGAGGATCATAAAATGTGAAGTAGGAAAGATGGACAATTGTGTGCATCTGGGGACCTTCTACCAAGAAGACTCCCCCCGTTCACTCCAACCCACTCTGCTTTCCACCTGAAACCCCCTTTAAATGGCTTCACTCTTTCGGCTTCTTACCCATGATTGGAGCACCAACACTGCAGCTATATCATCACTATTCCTGAGAAATACTGTCCAAGCCAGGAGCTCTCCTTATGTATTTTTTTTTTAAAGGATACTTCAGTCTCTAGCTCAGAGCACCTGGCTCACCCCCACCTCTGTCTTGATTCTGGGGATGGATACAGATTATCCAGATTCCAGGGTTCTGTTACAGCAACAGATGCAGCCTGGCATAGTGCTAGACTCGGGTCGAGAAGCATCAGTGTGAAATAAATCCCCACTTCATAGTTAGTGTCTTGGCTGCTGCTCCTAAGTACCTGTGCTACTCTGCCCCACCATGCATCTCTTCAATCCTCCCTAGCCCCAGGGAGACTTGTGAGGGCTCTGAGGTAACCAATCAGACACTGGCCTTGAGCACTCACACACACCCGTTCCCCATAGCCCAGGACAAGTTACACAGCATCGCATGGTACAACATGCAGGTGCCTCAGAC
Organism: Mastomys coucha; assembly: GCF_008632895.1. Taxonomy (NCBI): domain Eukaryota; kingdom Metazoa; phylum Chordata; class Mammalia; order Rodentia; family Muridae; genus Mastomys; species Mastomys coucha. Next base: position 68,179,768 of record NW_022196896.1, on the reverse strand, counting down.
AGTTCAGGCAGCTCCCCAGTGATTGGCCTTCCCTACCAGAGATGGGAGAAAGCAGGACAAGATCAGCCTGCCCCTATATCCCTGTGAGCAGGGAGCCATACTCCACAATGTGCATCGGCCAGGTGCACGGTAAGTACTAGTGGAAGAGAGGTGGGGGGATGGAAGGAATCCCCCACCCACCATCTTTGAAGTCCACATGAGCAGGCTGTTACAAAGCCAGGACACCTCTTACTCAGTCTCTTCCACAAGCATCCACCTGTCTTTCCCTGTGTCCACTGTTAGGAGTCCTCACAAGCCCCTCAGTAGATGCAGCCATCTAAACTAAACAAACTATTGTTTACAGATTATCCAAATTCCAGTGTTCTGTTTCAGCAACAGATGCAGCCTAATGTAGCACTAGACTCAGATTGAGAAGCATCAATGTGAAGTAAAGTATGAAAAAAAATGGAAAATAAGAGCAAGAATCAATATAACCATTACTGACTCCCAACAAAAGCCCCTTCTCAGAAGGGTGGTGGCCAGGACAAGAGCTTCGAAGGAAGGACAAGCTACCAACAAGTGGGAGTGAGCTGGTCCTCATCCCAGGGTCAGAAAGGAAAGAGGCAATGCCTTTCTGTCATTCTGCAAGAGCTACCTTGCCCAATGCAAGCACAAGGGTAGTGATAGCTGCGGGCCCTCGACATATTCCTCGAGGCCCATTCAGGCCTGAAGAGAATATTTTTCTTGTATGTGGCCATACTGAATCTATTAGAGAGTTTCTTATGAATGAGAAATTTCCCATGAACTTGAAGAATTCTCTTCCTCTTCCTGAGGAATTCCCCAACACTGTGAATCCTGCCTTCCAGAACAGAAGCTAGACAGGGTGCTGTGAGAGGTACTGCAGACACCCATTGTGTGGGTCCACCTCAGAGGAAACTCCTAAGTGCTGCTGGGGGAAGCCTGTCCTGGAGCTGGGAACTCAGTGCACAAAGATAGGCTGTGCTGGCCCTATAGTAGGATCTTCCTAGAACAGGTCCAACAGTAGCCCGTAGTTACCCCTCCTGTCTCCAGCCAGTTCTTTCCACATTATAAGGGGATGTGAGTGTATCTCAAATTGACACCATAATCCATACATGTGGCTACATTCCTATCTATACAGCCCTGCCAGGACTGCATGGCAGCCATATTGGAAGTAAAGTCCCCCAAAGCACCCAAGATAGACTTTGGCAGCCATGGAATCGGAGTCTGGGGAGTTGAGTAAAGAATTCCAGGGTACCCAAGACCCTGAAGCTTGATCAAGAGGCAAGTGCTGGCGGTCCAGTCTCTAGTGGGCCTATCCTTTAGGCCTTCTAGACTCTTGTCTGACAGGGAACATTCTGGTGAGCTGCAAGGTAGACCTGTACAAATAATGGACTTGGGGGAATTCTAGAGGAAATTCTAAGGAAGCCAACCTCAATAGAAACCCAGAGAGTGAGTATAAATCAAGACTAAGTTCTTCCTCCTTCCAGGGATCTGTTGGAGCCAACTTCCAAATCTGAAATTTATAAAGGAAATTTTAACCATGTTTAGTCTATCATCTATCCATTCATCTAGCTATTGTCTACCCATCTATCATCTATCATCTATCTATAATCTATCATCAATCTTTCTTTCATCTATCATCTATTTATCTATCTATAATCTAGCATCTATCTATTTTTCATTCTATCTATCATCTATCTCTAGCCTATCATCTATCTATCTATCTATCTATCTATCTATCTATCTATCTACCTACCTACCTATCTAACTGCTATGACAAACTGCTTGACAGCAAGCAACTTAAAATGAACAGAAATTAATTTGGCTCATAGTTCTGGGGTCTGAGATCATGGTGCCAGAATTTGTGTGTGTTTGTGTGTGTGTGTGTGTGTGTGTGTGTGTGTGTGTGTGTGTGCTGTGTGTGCTGTGTATGTATATGTGTGTGTGCATGCTGTGTGTGTGCTGTGTATGTGTCTGTGTGTGTGTGTGTGCTGTGTGATCCATAGAAGAATGTGGAAAACAGAATGTGGGAGGACAAGAAAGGGCAAGAATGAGCAAGCAGGAGAGGGCTGCACTCACTCCTGTAAAACCCCCACTCCTGCAAGAATGAACTCACTTCCCAATACTGACATTAATCCATTCATGGGAACAGGGCCTTAAGACCTAATTGTCTCTGAGGTTTGCCTCACACAACCGTATTGGAGATTATGTCTCCCACCTGTGAACTCTTCTGACCACACTCAAACCACAGAACACATATTCCACATTCCTGTCCTCATCCCTACATGCCTGCCATCCAAAGCAATGCCTCATAGTGCTCCAGCATTTGTAACCCATCTGTAGCCTCTCACCCAGAAATATGTGTAGACTTAGTGTATGGAGAAAGATTTAGAAAATTCAGCTCCCATTAACTTGGTCATAATTGAGAAAAACTGAGAGTTTAAGCATGTACCCCAGCTTATGAAGTACCACCGCCTACATGTCTACTAGAAGTTGGTAGAAATGTAAAGAGTGGGATTTGGTATTAAACTAAATTCCCCAATGATGGTGGTGATGCTCCCCAGGCATCCCTTTGTTATAGATACATTCAACTAGCTACTCAATAGTTGACAGCCTTAAGACCATAAATGTCAGTGTGACAGGGACGGCTGAAAGGACTGCACAAGGCTGCTACACCATTGGCTATAGAAACCACAGCACAATTCTGTACTTACAGGACCCCTTGCTTCTAAAACCAGAATGGGCACATTCCCAAGGAAATCTACAGATACACAAGGGACTGGACTCTAATCCCATTGGGTTCATCAGTTTTATCCAAAGAGATCTAGGAAGGGAGTTGTCTCCATATGGAAACAAAGGTGAGTGTGCCGCTGAAGGGAAAGGAAAGTCACCTCCAAGATCTCTTCCAGGGAAAATTAAGAGGCATCAGACAAACAGACCGCAAGCTAAGCTGTGTTGTGGTTCCAGGGTGGGTGCTCACTTTAGATTTCTCCTTCAGTCCTTATGCTGAATGTCTAAGTGCTATCTCAGTACATGCCCCTTATCAACTTATGATTCCTAATCATGAGAAATGAAGCATCAGGGCCACAAACTTAAACCCTCAGGATAAGATAGAGAGCATCTGACACTAACTTCTAGAAAGTCCGTGGACTAGAAAGGTCCTAGGCTCAGAAATGAGGGAGTGGGGACACACGATCTAACTGGTGTCTATTCTGCAGAGATTAGTAACACACAGTGTCACATACAGACATTCTAACCCTGGTAACCACTAGAGAAACAGCTGTACAGAACTATGAGCAAGAAAGCCTCAGACACAAGAAGGGACCAAAGAGACTCACATCTTAAAAACCCCAATGAGCATTGAGGCCTTCAATTTTCAATCATAGTACATTGATTTCACTTATTTACCCACACGAAAAGGGGAAGGAAGTATCCATTTTTTTACCACAGAGGATGCAGAAAGATGAAGATAAGGTAAAAAGCTGCCAAACTGGCTTCATGTGCTACTATGAAAAGTCAACACTCAGCTATATAAGGCTTAAAGCTATAAGATGGCCCATTTCAACGAAGGCACATGGATTTAAGGGCAAAGGGGGAAAGTAAAGCAGAGACATGGCTGCTGTCGCAAGAAACTACAATTAAGACTAGGTCGGTGGTGTGAGAAGAGCTTTGACTCTTAGCTGTGGATCTCCAGAAGCTGCAGCAGTGCTCTCCCTTAGAATTTCCACTGTTTTCTCTTCTGTGGTGTTTAACTGAGGAAACATCTATAGAGTGGAACATAGAAGCCTTGGGTGCTCAGTTCCACAAGCTGTAGGTACCAGGAATAAATATATATTTTCCATTCCATCAAATTCCTTTGTGCTCCTCACTAGCCACCTCGGTGAATCACCCAGTATTCTTATCTCTACTGCCACCTCTACACCCGATCCCATCCTAACAGCTAGTGTCTATACTATCCACCCCTACAGTTTATCTACTACTGCATGGGCTATGCCAGGCTCCACACCCACACAAATGCTTTAATGCTAACAATCATGCAGTGAAGCCAGTAGTTGTCAACATAGTTGGCAGGGCCCCTGGGCCAGCATTCCAGAAACTTTACAGAAAGGAAACTTGAGGAGCTAGTGAGTGTGTGTGGTTGACATTGTGTCAAGAATCCCAGTGCCTTAGATTCCTTCCTCAGGCTAGGCTCCAGAAAATGGCAAAGTCTTCCCTCATGGGGCCAAGTGTGGATGCTGACAGTGTGTTCAGAACATGCCCGTCGTAGCTTTCTCCCCTCTGGATGTTTACAGCCTGATGACTGCTCTTCTTCAGAGAAGGATTCTACCGAGATCAGTGAGCCTTGCCTCCATGCTCAGCTACATACAATAACCCTTCCTCCTTGTGTATCTGTATATAATAAATCCTGTCTCCTTGTACAGTTGTACATGGTAACTCCACCTCTCTGTATGACTATATATATATATATATATATATATATATATATATATATATAATAAACACACTGAGCTTCCCAGGTGATGGGGCTTCTCCATCATCAGAGAATACCAGCTTTTCTGTATGTAAGTCCCTTCTGTGTATTCTGTATATTCTGTCCCTTCTCCATTGCTTCCCCCGGTAGGGTTAAGTCCCTAGAGACAGGTAGGATGTGGTGGCAGGGAACACTTTAGGTGACAGTCAAATTCTAGAATCTGGAACAACTCAAGGCAGTCCGGAATGTAAAGAGTTGACTCTTGTTCTTCATGAGCACCAGGTGTCCCCCAGACCCAGCAACAGAAAATATTTTGCTGTTTTGAGCTTAACCCCTGACTCCACTCCACATTTATAGAAAATGCAGAGTTGGCATGACTCCCATACATACTGAAAGGCTTAGAGAGGTTTATACCTGCTATGGCAACTAGAAGGTTCACCTCTGACTGCATTGAGACCTTGACTTGAGTCAAGATCAGGTCTACATGTGACCACTAGCTCATCTGTTTCCCCCCTGAAGACTTATGTTTGAGACCATGCTATTCTCTGGTCAACTTATATAAAAGGCAGCATAGCCTTACCCTAAGAACTGACATGCTGAAATGAGTTTAATAAAAGTGCTTTTACATCTTCTTTACGTTTAGGCATCAGATTGCTGTTTTTAAATGGTAGTACATCTAGATTTAACTATATCATTTTGGATCTGCAAACAGGTTGTTTAAAAATATTTACACAAAAATATTGAGTAATCGGCAGGGTAAGATTCTCTGACTGAAAGGACAGCGGCTCACCTTTCACTTCATCCCCTGGAAGACATTGCTGTACTTTCAGGTGACCTGGGTTCTTGAGTTGTGGTGGCCAGATATGCAGAGTCAGCCTCTGGAGACACCTTCTATCAGCTCGAAGCTATGCTGTGGTTCCTAACCTGTACTTGCAGAACAGGTTAACTCCAGAGGCCTATGTCTTGCTCTTCCTGCCCCTTTAATGAAAAAGTTTCTACCTGACTTTACATCAACTTCATTTTCCCAAGTATTTCACGTTTACCTTGAAGATACTAACAGCTGGGCCTTTCCGGATCACTTTTAACATTCTATTTTCTGAGTTTTTTTTCTCTCATTCTTTTTTAATTTATGACATCTTATAAATCCCTTTCAAAACAGGTGAGACAGAAAAATGTCTCAATCACTCTGTCGCATGTATGCCGACGGACACACAGGAGGAAGGACAGCTTAGAAACCAAAGGGACGGGGGACTTGGAAAATCTCCAGTGACTCTCCACACTTGGTGACAGTTCTCTTCGACAGGGACCCCCCTTCCCACTCTTGCACTGGGTGTGGCTAGGAATCTGGCACTTCCGGAGGCCCCAGCAGGCAAGCAAGCAGAGGAGAGTGAAGCTGCTAGCTCTGCAGATCCTTCTCCTGTATCGCTAACCACCACGCCGCAACCACAGAGAGAGGGAAATGCAAACCAAGTGCCAGCATTAAATAACAACACCTGGGGAAGGTCATGGCCAATGAGTCAGGGCCCTGATAAGCTCTCTGCTTTGAAGTGGCAGGTTCAACATAGATCTATCATACAGTATCAGACCCCTGAGCATCTACGCTCTTCCCCATCCTGTATGCCACAGCTGTCTCACAGCAATGGTCTGCCTTTGCGCTGCCCATCAACAAGCTAACCCCTCTACAGCATCTCTGACCGCAGCTGAGTAGACACTTTCTGTTGGTCCCTCCCATCCTCAGGTTTCCAATCCATCCTGGTTCTCTTGCACCACTGGCCTGCGAGTATATCTCAGGATCCCTGCCCTTCCTTAGAAAGCCCGCTGAGCTGCATGTATGACTGCTTTCTCCGCACCCTCTCTATGGCATCCTATAGAGCAGTCAGACCCACAGGCTTTGCACAGAGGTAAATTTCAAAGTACTCTCTTGGAAAAAAAGAGCCTCCTGGTATTCTATGACTTGCCAAAAGGTATTCTATGACTTGCCAAGAGGGCCTATGCATGAGAAGATGATGGGGATTTTGATTTATTTACTTCACTTTCCCTTGTACTTCCTCCAGTGCCTGGCGCATAGTAACGTTCAGTGAGTATGTTTGGTAAAATGAGTAAAGCTAATGTTAAGCAGTCTCACCAGGATGCAGACTTAGCAGATGTTACAAGCCTCAGGAGTGTTAAGAGCACTCTCCTGCCACATTACAACATGGGGCTTCAGCAGAGCCAAGGTTGTGTGAGAATTTAGAACAAATGGCTTTTACTGAACTGCACACTGGCCACCCAAGACTGAGCCTACTGGCAAGTACTTACTGCGACGCACCAGAATGACAGCCAGCCCAGACTGAAAACAAGTCAGAGTCCAGGTACCTCCCCATCAGATCCCATCTCAAGTACCTCCCCCATCAGATCCCATCTCAAGTACCTCCCCCATCAGATCCCATCTCAGGTACCTTCCCCATCGGATCCCATCTCAAGGGACATGACGCTTCCACTTAGCTCAGGAGTTAGTTTGAGATGTGTCTGTATATTATTAAATAAAATAATGTGTAGGATATTAAGAAATTAGAGGGAATCAAAAAAAGAAAAGGATGCCAGCAGCTGCTTGGTAAGTTAAGAGGGGGAAGAGGTAGTACTTGTCTCCAGCACCAGGCTGACTCCTGGAGCTCACAGCCATGGAGTTCCATGTGGTATATCCACACACCCAGAAGACTGGCATTAAGTGAGGATGACTCGGGCACCAATTCCAATGACAGATAGACTTCATCTCTTCTTTATCGTGGCTCCAGTAGCCCCACTGATGAAACTCTGTCTCAATTCCTAGGCTGTTCCTTGGGTCAGAATGATGGGATATTCCCACTTAGTGAACATCACAAGCCGTACAGAGAGCTAGCCTGGTAGGAAGGTAAGTCTACCTGCCTTTCCTGGCAGCCTCTCTCGTTCAACCTGCACCACTACCCCAAGGGGACTTGAAGCCTAGAGGGTGCCAGTCCTCAGACAAGATAACTTCTAAGCCACCTGCTTTAGCAAGGTGATCTTGGCATCTCACCCACAGGACTTCTGGGAGGACAAAGGGCGGTAAGAATAAGGGGCCCTGTAAAGAGCCAAGGGCTGTGAGTGTTTGTAAATAATGCATCTATATTCCCCAGGATCAGCCTGTCTGGAGAGAGGAGATATCCCATCAGGGGGATTAAGGAATCTACCTCTTGCCTCATTAAGACCTCTTTTCTGAGTCTAAACCTCTAAGAGGAACACTCCTGAACACGTTAGTTATATTTGGCTGGATCTCAAGGCCTGGGAGCAAGTTACTCAAGGGAGACTCACCTACCTAGGGCAAACTTAAAGAGAGTTGGGCAAGTTCCCCAAACACACACACACATTTAAAGAGAGTTGGGCAAGTTCCCCAAACACACACACACACACACACACACACACACACACACACACAGCGCACGCCCCGAAAGGAAAAAGGACTGAACTGTCATCACCTTTATCCTAGATCCACAGAGAACGCTGACCTGCTCGCTACCGAGAGTAACTTAAGAAGGGCATTCGTCTGAGGCCTGGCCACTCCATTTCAGGAACTCTAGTTTTCTCCTACCTGGGCGTGCCCGGGTGCCCCAGTGGGGATGCTCAGCAATCCCGTAGCTCTGAGCAAAACCGTCCAGGCCCGGAGCAACCGGAGCCCTGGGAGCCTCACAAGCGCTGCTCCGGCGCGCTCTTGGGGGTCACATTCCTTCTGCTCGTGGGGCAGGCGGGCACCAGCTGGGTTCCCGCCCTTCTCGGTCGGCGCCGCACTCCCAGGCGGCTCCCAGCGCCCCGCACAAGCTCCGGACTCTCAAGCCTCACGCTGCTACCACTTGGAGCCGCCCGCGGGGGTGTGCAATAGGCGGAGACTGCAGGCCAGCGTCCTCAGCCTCGAGCTCGAGCTCGCTGGCCTGGTGCCCATGCCCCGCCCTGGGAGCCGGATAAGTTGGGCTGTGGAGTTCCTCCCAGGCATCCCAGAGTCTCCACATCCCTGCAGAGCATTCCAGGGTCTCTGTATTCCTCCGGGAGTGGAGGCAATGGGGGTTTCTGCGTCCCCGTGAAGCATTGGAGGGTCACTGCATCTCCTTGGGGGCATTCTGAGGTACCTGCATCCTTGCCAAGTGTCCCAGATTCCAGGAAGAGTGGCTCCGATTCCCAGATAGCTTGGTTCCTCTGAGCAGCCTCTGTGTTCCCACCCAAACCAAAATTAGCTGGGACAACTTACCTCTACATCGCAACCAGACTGTGCCACCTAACTAAGATCTGAGCTGGTGACCCACTGGGTATCAGACCCTGAGGCAAACACAGGTCAGCACAGCTTCTGGATCCCAGTACTGTGTGCCTCAGACTGGCTTTGAGAACTTAGCCGAGTCACAAAGTTTACAATACCTTGATTTCCTCTTTTGGTGTAAAGGCCCGCAGACTTTATAGGTAGGAGGAGTTAAAGTTAAAGAGTTCTGGCAAAGAGTTGATCCCTCATAGGCTTTATACCTGGTTGCTTTACTGCTGTCTGCCAGGCTGAAAAACAGGTCCTCTTATCATAACCCAATTAACTGTAGGACTTGCTATGGAAAGGAGAATTCCAGAGTTCTCAGA
>NW_022196896.1:68163452-68170679 GCF_008632895.1 Mastomys coucha | reverse complement strand
GCAAGGAAAAAAAAATCAAGAATAGCCAATTTTTAAGACAGGGTGCAAGGAGGACATTGTGGTCCGGGAAACAGCACCAACAATTCCATGTTCTCTGCTTCTTCCACAGTCATAATGGGTCACCTTGCAATACAACTGTGAAGACCAGTGATTGTTTCTTCCTTCTAGATAGAGCACACAGCCATTTCCTGCATGCCTTCTAGGGTGGACAGGCCTTGGATTACCTGCCATATTCCTGTGTGCAGCCCAGAAATCCAAGGTTAAAGTAACCCGGGGGCAACTCTGAAATGGAAGAAAGCTTAAAGGAACAGCATCAATGGTATATCACAGATGCCACTTGTGGTCTAGCAGGGCAGAAGTTCCTCACTCATTTCCAAAGCTTTGGACTGTTCCTTTTCTCGGAAAGGCAGGCTTAAGTCTGGCAAGGATCTGGTGCTCTGCCCCTAACTCTGTCCCTAACCCGGTCCCATGGGTCTGTATTCCAGAGGCAGTTCTCACAGCCTTGAGTACATGTAACTCGCAATCACAGATTTGACCCCCCCGCCCCTCTTAGCAGCCAGAAATGCCACGTCGTAATTACTGAGGGCTTCCTGGTATCAGGATTTTTCAAAGCTTCCAGGTCACTCCACTGCACAGCTACCATCATGATGCAGACAGTCTCAAGGCTGTCTGGACAGATGCATACTGTGGTAGTCCCCATCCATATGCCTTGTCTAACAGCCTATTAACTGTGAGCAGTAATTATGTGTGGTGATTATGCACAGGTTAGATGTGGCAATTCACACATCCATACACTTTGACCATATCCAATCGTACTATCCGCCTCCTGCATTTTCATCTCTAACAGTCTCCATTCTAGGTCTGTTATATTGCTTTATACGATTACTAGCAATTCTATACACTGTCCTAAAAAGGTGGGATTTTATGTTGGCTGTATTTAATTCCTTAGAGCTGAATAATACTCAGTTGTCTGTATATGCTTTGCTTTCTTTATCCACTTATCTATTGAAAGGCTCCCAGGCTGGTTCATGATTTGATAGTGGTGAATGGGACAACATCAAAGATAGCCATGCCTGTGTCTGCATGCTGACTTTGATGTTTTTAAGGACCAGATCCAGGAGCACTGCGGAAGGATCATGCGGTAGTCCTATTAGAAGTGCTGGTATATTGAATGCTAAAAGCACGTGAGCCTAACTTGAGACTGTCACTTGGTGACAGAGCACTTGCCTAGCATGTACCAGGCCAAGAGTTTTATCCTGGCTGTCACAAACAAAATAAATATGTGTATGAAGCAGCAATCTGGGAGCTTTATACTGGTGAACATAAACTTGCCTGGACACAAATACTGAAATATTTGAAAGCAGTTTGCAAGTAGCAAAATTGATCTGTGCAATAATATAGAAATAACACTTATTTACAGAGTCTCACTTCGTTGCCTAGGGTAGCCTTCAAGTCCTGGGTTCTTATGATCTACCTACTCAGACTTCCAAGAAACAAGGCATGCACCAAGCGGCTTTCTTCCTTTTAAATACTGACCCGTCCCCTACCTATACCCTACATGGTCTGGAGATGCATGGGCCTCTACTTGGAGGAGGACCTCTCAGATTCACATTCCAAGTGATAAATTGTACGTATCTCCCCTCCTCACCTTACAATCTCCAAGGTTTTACCCAGGACCTGGGTGTTGCATCCTCCCTCCCTCAGATGTGTTGGGTGTTTTCCCTCTGTGTCCTTTCCTTGGCTAACTTAGGTTCGGCTGCTTTACTCAGCTGATCACCTGGGATCCGTGTAAGCTACAGATAGCCACTTCCAGGGCACCCTGCTCAGTTCCCAGCACCACACAAATGTTCTGAGTGTGTTTGCATGTTTTAGCATAAGGCACACTGCTAACCCTGCTGTTGCATGCTGTTGACAGCCCTGGGTTCCATCAGTGTCATAACAAAGTCTGGTGTCCAATGTGGCCTGAGCCAAAGAGAGCCCCGGGACTCAGGAAAGCATCCCAGAGTCTCCAGACTTCCACAGGAGCCAGGGACTGAAGAGCCAAAGATTATAATAAGAAGCCACAGAAAATGAATCTGGAAGGATAGAACACTGGGCTCCGCTACAGTTTTTAAGACCACAGGATGACTTGTGGATCAGCAATCCTCCCTGGAGATCAGGCAACCGGTAATCTCCCTCAACTTCACTACCCCCAAAGACTTCCAGTTAGAGCCAGATGGGGGAGAATTGTGTTGTGACTGGCAAGGATCCTGGGTCTGAAATCAGTAAACACAAAACAGCTCTCAGTCTTTCTTTTTTTTTTTTTTTTTTTTTTTTTTTTTTTTTTTTTTTTTGATCACCAGAAAGAAAGAATTCACAAGGAACACACAGAGAAATGCCCAGGCAGTTATAGACCATTCTGCATTCTGTTTTGACAGGCAGGCCCTCTGTGACTCTTAACTTGCTACACCTATTTTTGACTATTTGTGGAACTTCCAGTAACCTGTCACAGAACCGCAGCACAGACTGGAAACCACTGTCCCAGATGGGCTTCCTTGCACAGCCCAGTTCCTCCGCTCCTGTCACATATTTTCCATCTACCAACCTCCAAACACCTTTGAACCTGGGTCTGCTCTCTCTACAACATCTCAGTTTTAATAGGTACCACATTCCCCTTTCCGCTAAACCATTCTTCGGGGCTTCTGAGAGGACCTTCCTAGTCGATGTACTATGGGGTTGGCTTCTTGTTTCTATTTTTTGATTTTCTTATGTTGTTTTGTTTTGTTTTGAACCCTTTACAGAAATCCACAAGTGAACTGGTGGTGACAGGTGACAAGAATGAATAGCAGACATCATCAGAGTAATGAACCGTTTTGTTTTAAGTTGCTTCATGCCCAGAGGGAAAAGGGACAGATGTGACAAGCCAATCATAAGCTTCACTGCAGGTTAGTCCTGCTCACTCTTCACTTAGCAAATAACCAAAGGACGTGCTGTGCCTGGCTGTGCTCACATTAACAGAGAAGCATGTCCGCGTACTGACGGGACTAACAAAACCAGATTGGTGAAGCGCTAGCTCCTCTCTCCTCTCTCTTCCTTCCCCTCCCTCTCCCCACCTCTCTCATTATTTGTCTGTTTCGTGATCGTTTAAACACGAGAAACAGCAACAGTAATGGAAATTTTGTGACCCACTAGGCTATTTCCCATAACTCCCCCTGTTGCTCCAAATATGCCTATTGAAACTGAGAGGAGATACCTCATTCTTTTATTCACCTGGACCCGTGTGGCCTCTAGAAACCCCTGGCTATCCAACTCACTCAAAACTAAATGAAATTATATTTTCATGTCTTGGTTGTATTAGAAATACTTCAAAAGCTCCATAGTCACTTGACTCTGCCTAATAGGGCAGACTCAGGACATCATTGTTGCAAAATGTTCTGTCAAATATTGATGCTTAGGTTTAGGCAGCTGGGAATTCTGGGGAAGAAATTCCATCTCTGAAAAGTTGATCTTCCTCAAAAATGGCCAATCTGTTTGCTTTCAATCTATAACCAAATAAGTAGTGCCTCTGTACACTCTCTTTGTTTGCCATGCCATGATTAGTGTGCCTCAGCCAATCCTATCGGCTCACACACTTCCTCTGTGCTGTAGATACTCGATTTGTGTATGATTACAAAGCCTTTACATTCTCCTGCAGTGCTTTCCTATAGGGACAGCACTACAGTTGCCTGTTAAAATGTTAAATGTTAACATTTAACATCTTGCCTGTTAATGGTTAGCTGTACACTGTGCAACCTTACCAACCCTTTGTTTATGAGGCATGCTTTGCCCTTTGGTATATGAACTTGTCAAGGGACCTAGTGATATCCCAACCAAATCTGGATGAGAAAGTAACAACTCCAAGAAAGTCACTAAAGACCATGGTGCCCACAAGGGAATGGGACATATGTGCTTTCCCAGGGCCATGACAAAACGTTTCCATCAGGGAAAATCTCAACTACAGAGCTGAAGCTGCATGCTTTCTAGGATGGAGTATTTCCCCTATGCTCAAGTCAGCATAGGAGAATGAAGCTGGGAAAGTCCTCCGCCTTTCATCTAAGTGTTGAGAGAGGAAGCAAAGGTACCACTGAGTCTTTTGTTCCCTGCACACTCATTAGTTAACAGAGATAAAATGAAGATCACAAAGCTATGGCTATAAGAAGGTGGTAGGCATCACAAACCCACAACAGGTGGGACTGTCTGCTCAAGAGAGATGTGCACGTGCATGGACACACACACACGCGCGCATGCACATGTACATGTATGTACATGCACACACATGCACATGCACATATGCTCGCATGCACACACACAGGCACACACACATTTACAGGCATACACACATACATATGTACGTGCACACACATATTCACGTGCAGGTACAAACACACACACACACACACAAGTAGCAGGAGGAGAAGCTGAGAAGGTGAAGGGTAGCAGGTCTAGGAGGGAGAAGAGAAGGCAATGGGTATAGGAAAGAATATGATAGCTACATCATTGCACTTGTAAGTAAGAAACTGTCAAAGAATTTAAAATATAATAAAAAATTTAAAACCAAACCTAAAAAAGGTAATTAAAAATCGAAGAAAACTATTTTTGTACCACAGAATACAAAAGAAAACATATGCATTATTTAACTAGTGTTTGCCTGGGGTGGTGGCACACCGCGGTACCCTCAGCAACTGTGCAGTCGGAGGCAGAAAGATCTGGAGGCCGAGGCTGCACAGTAGGTTACACATCAGCCTTCTTGAGCTGCACAGCCAAGGTAGGAAGAAAATGAGTGAGGAAGAGGAGGGGAGGGAGAGGAAGAGAGAGGAGGGAAACAGGGGAGAGGAGGAGGGAATGGGGAAAGGAAGAGAAGGGTGAAGGAAGAGATGAGATGAAGAGGAAGGATGGGAAAGGAGAAAAGGAGAAAAGGAAAAGAAAGAAGAGAAGAGGAGAGGAGAGGAGAGGAGAGAAAGGGAGAATAAAGAATATGTCATATGCCATGTTTTCTTTCTCCCCTGTATATGGAAGTCTTGAAACTGGTGCCTGAGACCTGAGAAAAGGCAGCGGTTTCTGAGTACCCTTGAAACAGACTCCTGGAAAGGACTTAAACTAGGTCCAATGGGGCAGAAGAAGCTAGCAAGGGCACTATCACACATTCTGTAGGCTTAGGCTGGCAGGCCTATCTGCCACCGCCACCAACTTCCTGGAGAACTTACACACTTTGTCATATTTATAGTTAACTTTTCATATTGCTGATGCTCCTGTAGAAGATATAATTTTACATATTACTCATGGCAAAATATTTACTTCTTTCCATTCCACCAGAAAAAAAAATACTTGATCTCTTCATAAAACATAAACCATAATGCAGAATTGATCAGTGTTGGCCTAGGGCAGGATTTTTGAGGAAGGAAGTTAACTGTGAACATCATGTAGGAACATCCTGACCACTGTTGGATCCAAGAGAGAGAAGTTGTGAGGCTCCAGCCAGGGAAGAAAATCTCCTTAGGTTGCCAGCACAGATGGAAAAGAAAGAAAAGCTATAAGAAAACAGAATAAGAAGGAAAGAGAGGCTAGGAAAGGGGGATGTGTCTAAAGGAAGAGACACCTATCTACTTTTTTGATCCAAAATGCCCATTTCTGCATCTGTCCCTTTGGGGTTGCCACCATGCAAATCCAAGAATTTTAAAGGAATAATCATCAGCAGTTACCATTTGAAAGCAGGTTACAGAAGGGAAGAAGCTAAGAGGGGATTCTGAGATGATTATAAAAATCATTAAATGCTGGAACATGATTTCCATTAGTTATGATCAATCACATTGATGAAATCAACCCATGCATCCAATGACAGATGAACAGATGAAGAAAATCTACACAGTGTATGTGTGTGTGCAGTGAAGTCCTATTTACCCAGAGAAAGAAGTCCTGTCATTTACAGCATCATGGGTGGAAACAGACAACTGTGCTAAGTGAAAAACAACCAGCGCAGAAAGACACATACCATGAGTTCTCTCTTAGAAGTGAACTCTTCTGAGAAGTAGAGAGCAGGTTAGGTAAGGAATGGTGGGCAGGAGGGATGGTGTGGAAATGATGTCTAGTGGTTCTGAAAAGACTGGCAAGAAGTATGTGCTGTGATAATCTATTGGAGGTAACTATGGTTGACCATAACTAATTGTATGATTCAAAAAAGCTAGCCAAGAGGCTTGTGATAGTTTCTGAAAGGAGTTTTAAAGGTCTCTGGTGACAGATATATTATTGCACTCTTACTCCTAAGTATGTACAATTCTCACATGTCAACTAAAAATAAATTTTACCTTAGTAAAGAGAAAAGGATATTCTATTTTAGTGATTCTCAAAAGGTTCCTCAAGAGCCTCTCAGAAGCTTGAGATCAAAAGTGCTTTCATAGCAACTCAAAGTTTTTAACATACACTTTCTCTCAGGGCATTCCACGGAGTTCACCACAAGCTCCATGGCAATTAGCTCAAAGATCAAATGCAGATGCAAATTTTAAAAACGTACTCTCTTTTGTGAAGCCAAACATAAAAGAATTTTCCAGTACAGGGTACATATTGTAAAGCAATGCTACTATTCTTATTTTGTTGTTGTTATTGTTGTTGTTGTTGTTTTAAATACACAGTTACTTTATGAGAGATATCATGTTACTTACATTGACAGTCAGTCAGTTTATTGGTGATTTTAATGATCCACAAAATTTACTTAGAAAATGGCATAGTTTTAGTTTCTAATATAGTTAACACAAGTAGAATTACTCATGAAGACAGAAGCCTTGTAACACTACTGGTAACTTTAAAACATTCTCTGATAACCTCTATGCATAAGACAGCCCCATGAGATCACTGGGTAGGTCGTGTGATGAACTTCTGAGGGAAAGTTGTTAACAAAGGGCAAAGATATCAGGAGAAATCTCCCTTGGAACTAACTGCCTCACGTTGGCTTTAAAAATGGTATCTTAAGGACATCGTCCTTGATAAGCCTCACCCATGGGGACTCAGAGTAACCATCAGAGAAATATTATGTCATCAGATAGAAAATGTTCTGGACTGAATATCCTAAAAGGTACACAGAGTCACTTCATCATCTGCAGTTTCCTTGACCATACACGGAGTTGCTTTATCATCTGATGTTTGCTTGAGCTCAGCTTGTGCATTAGTTACTCTCCTCACTACTGTGATCAAATACCTCACAGAAGCAATGCGGGG
>NW_022196896.1:68163127-68163442 GCF_008632895.1 Mastomys coucha | reverse complement strand
GGGGGGAGGGGATATGAACAGATCTAGCCTGTGCTTAAAAATCAATCAGATATGTAAGATCACAGGGTCAAAAGAAATAGTCCACCAAGGTAGCTGAAGCTTGTAATGGAGCCACCCAATATGATGCTGACTGGCTGGCAGGACACTGAAACAGATGTCACCCTCAAGGCCTTCCCTGAGTCACCCACTTCCAGAAGGTAGGCTGCAGTCCAGAAGGTTCCCACCCTCACAATACAGCACCATCATGAGCTGTCCATCATGAGCCTATGTGGACAAACTCATGTTCAAACTATAACAGCCCTCTTGATCATCCAT
>NW_022196896.1:68162634-68162954 GCF_008632895.1 Mastomys coucha | reverse complement strand
AGGCTGATGCTCTCTCCCATTCATGTTGCTGTATTTTACTGTCCCACTGCTAATCACTGTGCAGAAGGAAAAAAAAAGCCTTAAAATGCATGGGAGCTTCGGGATACATTTTTGGAACCAGAGGAAGCATGACATGATGGTTAATAGCATAGACAATGTAATCCAGCTCACATTCCAGTCCTACCAGGACTAGCTGTGGGCAAAGGGTAAGTCACTACATGCCTTTTGGGTCTTAGTGGTAGGTGACGAAGTCATGTAGCAATCATGTGATGCAGAATGACATTTTGGTCACTGATGGACCGTGTGTACAAAGATCATAT
>NW_022196896.1:68159370-68160652 GCF_008632895.1 Mastomys coucha | reverse complement strand
TGAATGAATGGATTGTTTAACTCCATTAAAAGCACCTGTGCCTGTTTTTAGTGTTTTTTTCAATCCGTATGGGGGTGGGTGGGTGGTTGTGTGTGTGTGGGGTTATTTAAATGTTTTAATATTTTCCTTTTCTCTATCCTGACCTTTTTCTACAATGACTTACAGTTTTTCCATCATTTGTATTTCCTCTCACTCTGTGTTTATGAACATGCTAGGCTTCTCACCAGATCGGAATCCCCCCAAGAGCTCTTCAGGGATTTGAGAAATGGAGCCAGGTGTTTCTTATCCTTGAGTAAGGGGGCCCCTGAGCTCAAGAGTGGACAGAAGAAAGGGAACTAACTCTGCTGGAGTCTAGGTTGTCACTAAGTGGCTAGGCCTGTGCGGTGGTTTGAATATGCTTGGCCCAGGGAGTGGCACTATTAGGAGGTATGTGGCTTTGTTGGAGTAGGTGTGTCACTGTGGGAATGGGCTTTAAGACCCTCATCCTAGCTTCCTGGAAGCCAGTCTTCTCCTGAAGTTGTAGAACTCTCAGCTCTGCCTGCACCATGCCTGTCTGGATGTTGCCATGTTCTTGCCTTGATGATACTGGGACTGGACCTGTAAGCCAGCCCCAATTAAATGTAGTCCTTATAAGAGTTGCTTTGGTCATGGTGTCTGTTCACGGCAGTAAAACTTTAACATACGACAGACTTGTACTAGAACAGCCTCCTGAGGTGTGTGCAGCTTCTTACAACAATTACATTAATGCATGGCTGCATGCAGCCCAGCAGGAGGGCCTCTGTGTAGCAAGGGCTGGGAAAAGATGCTCTGGCTACCATCCATAGGAATGGCTCCTTCAAACTCTAGAAAAAGGTCATTTATCATAGATGGGATCCCTGGGCCATCGATGGCATGCTATAGACTCTCTAATGTTTTGTTCTTCTTTGCTTTTGAGGGACAGCTAACTATCCTTCCCCATGAGGTCTTGAATTTTTTTTTAATTGCTGTTAGCCCTAATTACAAACAATAGGAATTAACCCAACTACATCAGCTGACATCTCAACAGCAAGAGTCACAATGGGGCTGGAAAGGCCTGGTATTTTGTGCCTCTTTCTCTATTCCACTTCCTATCCCTTTCTGTACATGCCACAGTGGATATTCCCGCTGATAATGGTGACAAATCTTCAATTTTGCCTGTGACCTATGCCAAAAAATTCTTCCTTTCACTCCCTTGGAAACTCAAGAAACAGCTTCAGAGTTACCAAGGTCATCAGGGACAGTTCCTAAAGAAAAAGGGGACTTC
>NW_022196896.1:68155647-68155904 GCF_008632895.1 Mastomys coucha | reverse complement strand
TTCAAAAGACATATAGCAGACATACCTATAGAACACACAATACTCTCATTGAAGCACATGCCATATACATAGAATGCATGCTTTAAAAATGATATGCAATAGACATGTTCATAACATGCACAAGGAATATACACAGCACATATGCATTAACACAATGCACACAAAGTATATGCCATAAACATAACCTCCACACTTACACATACATATTCATACAACACATACCTCAAAGCATGCATAGGAAAGTCTTTTCACTTTAA
>NW_022196896.1:68155077-68155637 GCF_008632895.1 Mastomys coucha | reverse complement strand
GGGTTGTGGGCTGATGCAGCCAGATGACTACTGAAATTATTTGGCTCAATGCAAGGGGCAGTAAATGAAAGATTTGATACCCAGGGGAGACTTTGAGGGTGAGCTGTTCTATACAATTTGCCCATGTCAGTTTACACAGGGGCCATAACAGAACTCTCACACAGAGCAATGAGCACAAAAATGATTTATAGAAAGTAGAATGGTTATTATACAGAGCTGGGCAGGGGGAGACAATGGGGTGTGAGTCAAAGGGTATATATATATAAACGTGTACTTACAGAGATCTGATATACAACATGGCAACTGAGTTAGCTACATTTCTATTGCTGTGACACAATGGCCAACAGAATCAAATTAAGGAACTATATGTGGGTGATAGAATCAGAGAGAGTTCAGTTCATTCTGATGGGAAACACACAGCCATAGTGGGGGAGGGGGGAGACATCCAGAAGCAGGGGTTATCCCTGTATGCTGCCTTGTAAAGTTGGGCTATTTGCTATGGAAACCAAACTGTAGCTTCTTTGAGCTGCCAAAATTGAGAGAACACATTTGTGCAGTCA
>NW_022196896.1:68153036-68155067 GCF_008632895.1 Mastomys coucha | reverse complement strand
AGCCAGCCAAAGGCTGCGCTACCTTCAAACTACTACTGTAAAGGAGATGGGTAAAGTACTTGCTGGGCAAGTCTAAGTCCAAACCGCAACACTCATGTGAAAGCCAGGTATAGAATCCCAAACCCCAGTGTCGGGGGTACAAAGAAGGGTAAAGACAAAGCATTAGACAACTGGTCTACTCAAAACGGCTAGTTCTAGGTTCAGTGAGCGAGCGTGTCTCAAAAACGAAAGCAGAGATGATAGAAGGAGACACACCACATCTACCTCTGGCTTCTAAACATGCATGCATGGGTAAATATTTTCACTCTCACACGCGTGCATACATATGTACCACACACGTGCATATACACATTAAGTATTTTTTAAAAGGATAATTAGTAAAATAACATCACAAACTGTATCCTTAAAAATATGAGCCTGTGGGTGACTGTCTGGGTTTAAATCACAAGTGACATTTCTGTGCACGTTTGTTGGTTATAATGTTCTGCCCAAAGACAAAAAAAAAAAATGATAGCTCATATAAGGTGATATGCCAAGTGGCTTGATTTCTGGGCTCATTGCACAAAAACAAATTAATTCATTATGTCACCACGATATCTACCTTTAAAAGATGCAGCTTTTATTTGCCAATCATATCTCAATCCAGCTAGGAAATTAAAATAAATATGATCTACCTATTCAACCAAATGTTAACAGCCTAGGTTTGTTATGCAATTTCCGTGAAATCTCTTCAAACTAAATCCCTCTTTGGTAGAGAAAGCCATCTGGCACCAGGCTTGCCACATATTTCCCAGTATATTAAATGAATGTGAAATCTCTCTGAGACCATGTCACTGAATGGTGAGCCAGAAGTTAATCTCATGCACTTAAAGTAGGTTAAACAATAACTTAGAGATGGCACATGTCTTCTCTGGGTTTTTGGCTCTAATTTCACTATGGTTTCCACAGTGAATAGCCAGGCTTTACCAGGCAATACAGAGTGTTTTAAAAGGAAAACCACCCACAGAAAATGGAGTGTTTGTGAAGCCCATTAGGAGCTTACATTTTAACTGTATTTAAATTCTCATTGTCAATAATTTGCTAGGATAGCTTCAGAACACAGGAGAGAACTGTTCAGTGATTTCTCATATGATAGGAGATATGACAAAGGACATATATGCAGCCCAGCGCTGACACACAGAGGTATGTGGCAAGAGGCTTCAAGAGTCCATGTCAGCAGGCTTCCTGTGACATGTTCAATACCCAGACTCTCCTAACTCCTAGTTCATGAATATTCACAGAATCTTCACCTCTTGGGGATGATCAATCAGTCTTCCCTTGCCGAAGAAGATGGGGAGCAGGCTGAACGTTTCAAACTTCTCATTATGTCTTGATCTTGGTGGTGACCAACCCCCACTTTTAAGTAGAATTAAGGCATCTGCTTATGTCTCCTAAAATAAAGATGTTTCTATCTGCCAGAAAAGACTAAGTCATTGAAATGTTGACTCAATGCTATGAACAGGGAGAAACTGTGTAAATGTGTACTTGTGCATATGTAGAGATACAGGGGAATTTCTATGGTAGACATGATATGTGCTTTCTGGTCTGATCTTGATGAAAAGCTCCAGAAGGTAGCCACTCTGGTAGTTTTCCAAGATCTTAATCAAAGAGGCTGACTCTTGGAACAAGTCCTCGCTTGGAAGGTGGGACTGAGTAAATGTTTTCTGCCCTGCAGTTTCCACATTAAAAGGCCATTTCAGAGAAATCCATATAACATTTTCCCAAGGGGACTTTCCAGGCTTGGAGTAAATCTAAATTCATCTAAATATATTAATAATCATGGAACATGCAGGGAAGTTGGAGGTGACAGGTCACAAGGCCTCTTTGGGTCATTAATAACTATTAGTAACAGTTTCATGATCCAGGAAGTCTAAAGAAATGAAACAGTGCATCTATTTTATTTTGTGATGTCAACAAAAGAACCAAACGCTAAAAACTCCTGGGTGAGGATCCCTTCAACTGCCTGAAATTTTTGTTGGAGAAAACACTGGC
>NW_022196896.1:68141992-68149863 GCF_008632895.1 Mastomys coucha | reverse complement strand
TGTCATAATCCCCAGGACCAATCAGACCAACAACATGATTCACCCTTTTTACCAATGAAAAGCAGCAAGCCCAAGCAGGAGAAAGCCTGGGTTCCAAAACCCTCTTTGTTTTCTTGTATCCTTTCACACTTCTAAAGCAATGTAATGTGAGCTAAAGAGAGAGAGAGAGAAAGAGATCTCAGCTTCAACAAAGCCAGTCTCTTTCTCTACTCCCCTTAGCCACCCAAGCACCCTCTTCACCACCTCTTCATACATGCATGTGGAAGTCAAACAGTCACCTTGGATGGCCATCTTTTCTTCACCTTGCTTGTGGAAGGGTCTCCTGTTGCTCACTGCTGCATAGTCCATGCTAGCTGGCCTGGGAGCCTTCAGGGAGCCTCCCATCTTGCTGTAAGGTCCTGGGATTACAGAATTGCACTACTGCTTCTGTGAGTTTACATGAGTTTTTGTGAGTTCTTTCTGTGTGGTCTGGGGATCTCAACTTAAGTCCTTACACTTTGGGGCTTGGCAAGAGCTTTACCCACTGAGCCTCTCCCAGCTCTCCCTTTCCTTTTTGGACAAGTCTCTCTCCTTGTCCTTGAGGGATCTAAGCCTTTTAAGTGTCTCCTGAGCTTCCTCAGCATCCAGCTTTTGTCCTACCAATTTCCTCTTAGAATACCCTTCCCCTCCCCCCTCCTCCTCATCCCCCTCCATACCCTTCCCCTCCCCCTCCTTCCCCTCATCCCATCTTTCTCCTCTCCCTCCTCCCCCTCCTCCTTTTTCTCCTCCTCCCTCCTTCTCTGCTCTCCTTCCAGTTCTCTATCTCCTCAACCTTGAGACTGTCCCAAATACCCTATCATATACTCCCAAGGTGTATTTAGGACACTCTCCAGCTCTGTCCTCTGCAACACTGCAGGGCTTATCACCCACACCCTACCCTGTCTGCCGCACTCAGAACCCCTACTTTGCTCTGCTTGTGCTCTACTCTCTACCCTGATGTTCATTTAAGACCCTGGCATCATCTCTCTCTAGCAGATGACAGCTAAGCAAAGCAGATGTTTAAATATTTGTCAAATGAATGAACGTAAGCCCTGGATACACGCCTGATGCCCACAGTTCCCGAGAAAGTGGGATGCACACTCAGCAGGCACAAGCCTTCCAGAACTTCCAGACACAATGTTTTCTGAGAAACGAACTTAAATGTCCCCCCAGCAGGCAGTATTTGGCAATCCCTCTAGACACGCTTGATCTAGCCTGCTCCTTGTTTATGTGGGTAATTGACCGGCTTAATAGCTGTGAATCCCCGGGTCAGTGATTCCTAGCCAGACCATATTATGCAGTATTGACTGCATAGTATAACCATCTGGAGAGCTCTGACAGCCCAGGCTGCACTCAGGCCTACCATACCCCAAATCCCAGGGGTGAGAACCAGGAATCAAGATTTTCAAGGCTCCCCAGGTGAATTCCACACACAGCCAGGACCCACAACTGCTGCTTATAACCAGAGATGGGTGATGTTACCAGAATCTCCTCCGAACTGTTTTGTATCCCTTGCTGCAGACTGAGGCCAAGCAAGGAAAAGGGTTCAGGTTCCCTAAAACAACTGAGTGTGAATCCCACCCTAAAGGAAATATCCCTCCATCTGACCTCCTACCACAGTGTACATTCTCCTGGGAACCTAGTTTCTATATACTAGGGCACATGACCTTACCAAATTGCTAAAAAGCTTCACCTTGAGGAAGTAAGCACAGGATTCGGCTTGTGCTATAAAAGCAACCTCCGATGGAGATGAGGATGATCCACAGCTAGACAGTGAGAGGTGCCGCTTGTGATGCCCCTCATGCCTACGAGAGCAAAAACTGTAACCTTCCTTTGTCCCTATGAGTCAATTCAGTAACTAGCATAGAAAAGTTCTTAAACCTTGAGGGAAATTGATTCAAACAGGTAGTTATAGCGGGTTCACATGAGATTATTTTTTCTTTTTTAAGTCAAAGAAGTTTCGATATGTATCCGGTCACTGTGAGTGCAATCACTGAGCAGAGTCGTAGATTTTTTTTCCCCTGTCTAGGGAAGAAATCCTGAGAACTTCTGAATATGCTTTTTTAGAGGAGTTAAGAGAGAGAGAGATGAAGGCTGTAGGCGAGATGAGATTTCCCCCCACCCACCTGTAACAGAATCTGTTTAACTATTTTATGGAAATTTCTAGTGGTTTGCCATCATGCTTGGATGTATACTTTGTTGTTAAATGTATTCCATTTGTATTTGTTTTGGCATAAATTGTTACCAAATTCCTCTGGCCTCTTTCTCACAATCCTCTCAGGGACTGAAAAATAAGACTTTTGCATAACACCTTTTTTTTAAAAGCTAGCTCATTCACAGATGCTAATGTGGGTAATATCCCTCAGGGTTGGTGGAAAGAAACTTGAATCAGCTCGGTGTTAGCAGAAAAACGTATGGCTCAGACACCGATGTTCAACTATAGACTGACCCAGATTCATTGTGGCTCGGCTTGCAGTTAACACCTTATGATGATGGTATGAGAGTGAGGTTCTTGCAATAGAAACTGCACTTTGTATTGTGAATTTGGATCTTTTCCTGGGCTTCCATATTGTATGTAATTATTATTGGGCAGTTACAGCAAGGTTCCCACTCAGCCAGGGAAATCATACATCAGACACTTGATCATATGCTGTGCTCCAAGCAACAGCGATGGATAGGGTGAGTGGATTGTGTGCGCTGTCTGATAACAGTTCTAATTTATGTTCAGTTTCTCACAATGCAACCCCATTATAAATCAATCAAAAAGCTTTAATACCTCTTTGTTTAAAAGCCTTCACAGGGACTCAGCAGTTACGAGTATTGTGGCTCTAACAAAGTGCTGGATTCAGTTCCCAGCACCCATGTGGTGGTCACTCACAACTATCTGTACTTCTGAAAGAGTTCAATTCAACACCCTCTGGTCACCTCCAGGAGCACCAGGCACGAGTATTTAGGCAGACACTCATGTATATTCATAAAACAAAAATATATAAAGTCTTTTTTTAAAAGATACATTCATAAACGACTGTTTTCCTTCCTTGAGTCATATCACTTTAGCAGTGATGTACACATTAGCAGTGATGTAGAAAGACGTTTGAGAGTCCAAAAGACCAACATGCAAATCCAAAGTCTTCTGTTGATTTGCTACAACCCAGGAAACAGGACTCCTATCACTAAGCATCACTCTCCTTAGGAAGAAATTGAAATTTACAAAACCTGCAGGAGAAATGTAAGTAGTGCCTTAAACGCTCCCAGATGTGTCATCAAGGGAAGCATGCCTGCTAACTCTTTGTTCTGGAACCTCCAGGTGAGGTAGTCCCTGGGCAAAGAGGCTGTGCCGGGAGGTACAGCTTCTAAGACTGGATGGCCACTCATCCATCTCAAGAGCAGAGAGAGATGAAGAGGTGAGCAAATAAAACCAGAGGCAAGAAAGCATCCAGGAGGAGTTGACTCAGGATTTCCAGTCAAGCTCTAGAATTATGGGAGCTACACGAACCACTGGGGGTATAATTAAGGCTCTGGAATGTGTTGGCTTTGTGGTTATGTCGGGCCGTGTTCTTGGTAGCAATGCCTGAGCAGCCCCACTGTTGACCTCAAGCAAGAGGAAACAATCTGAGTGCCAAGAGGTTCTGTGTCTCCCCAGAAAAGGCATGTTCAAGTCCATGTTAATTCCCCCTCAACTGGTAAAATGATCCAGGAGCCCGCAAAGGATGAGGATGTGCTGTTGCCATCCTAGAACAAAGCTGCTCTGTTCTTTCACTGTCTTGGCAGTGTTCAGATAAACACTGGCTAAAATCCCTGCTTGGGCTTTTTTTATTTAAATCTGTTCACACCATCATTGTGAACTGATCTGGCCTAGTGTCTTAGTTTGTTATGACTGCTATAACAAGTTACCAGGAACAGCATGGTTTAAAAAAAAATAAATGCATATTTCCCACAGTTCTGGAGTCTGGAAGTCCAAGATCTAGGTGCCTGCAAATCCACTATCTGGTGCTAGCTTGCCTCCTGGTTTCCCAGAGCCTGCTTCTTGCTGTGTGCACATGTGGCAAAAAGAAAGCTACGCAGCTTCTAATAACTGTGCTGACCATATACACAAGGGCCTCAGGACCTAAGTATCTCCAAGAGATCCTACCTTCTGAGAAACTCACATTGAGATGAAAGGCTGAACAAGCATTCCACACAAGTAGAGGAAAACCAAACATCTGATATCTCCGAATCCTACAGTATGTGTTTCAGTTACTATGACATGTGTCGAAGTTTATGACTCTTGTTTTGTAAATCATTAGCTTTTCATAACCATACATTCCACCTTAATGAGTCCAGACAAGCACAGTGTGTCTCTGCTGATCATGCACAGATATTTCATTTGTCACTATTTTGTATGCAGTCTAGTATAATAATATATAGAGAGAATTAATGTATATATGTATGTATACATATATATATATATATATATATATATATATACATTATATAGAAACAGTAGAAAGAATACAGAAAATTGTAAGTAGATACCATACCATTTTGTATGATGCTAATTGAAGACTCGGAAGCCAGTCCCCTGCAAACAACCAGAAGCAACTTCACTTTGCTTGCCTTTTAACTTTATGTTGTCACTGACATGTTGCAGCCCCTGTTGAGTCTGCCTGGAGCAGCTCTGTGTGCGTCATGCATTTGGAATTCACATATGGAGCCATTTCTCAGAAATAACCTTTGTTCTTCTCCCTGGGCCAGAAGGTAAAGCTGCTAGGATATTAGCTGACCTGACAGCTCCCCCACTTCCTGTCCAGGTGTACCTGGGTTCACGGAAACCTGATCTATCACTGCTTCCCTGGAGTCATATTTACTGATGGTTGCATCCCAAGCTTCCCACTCCTGTGCACGTACACATTAACTCTACTCTTCTCTGGCCACAAACAATCACCTAGGACAGTTTAGCCTTAGAGATGATGGGTCTGGCTGTGTCTGATCAAAACTGTGTTGTCTCTTTCCTCTCTTCTTCCATCATGAGAGTGCATCTCTGCCCTTGGAGCCAGTAAGAATGGAAGCCATGGTCCAGCCCACATCCAACTCATGAGCCAGTAATGGGCCGGAGGAGAAGATAACTTGCAAGAGGACACCAACTCACTATCACTTCAAACTGGCAGGACTACTGGAAACTTTGTTCAACTGTGCAGTATAGAAGGCTGATAGTGATCATCATTCACTGAAATCAGGAAGCCTCCTACCTTGTCCATGCAGTGGTACTGAGGAAACCTCCGACTCCTGTCTCTAAAGGTGACTATAACCCACCTGCAGCTATAGAGAAGGATCTATAAGAAGACCCCCACTAAGGTGACCATAGCCCCACCTGCAGCTATACAGGAGGATCTACAAGACTCCACCTACAGATCCTCAATGAGATTTGGTAGCCATGTTTACTAGGCCTGTTTTGCTCTTGTACCCTGGACCTTCCTCACTAACCCCATCTCTGCTTCCATTTGATAGTCAGCAGCTGATGTATCTCAGGGTGGCCTGACAAATTCTCCCAATTAATTTTCAAGTTTCCCTCTCTTTCTCTCCCCACCTGTAGAGTATGGCGCAGTGCTCAGCACAGAATGAAATCTGGAACTTGGGATTCATCCAAGGAGTCGCTTCTCAGAAATCCTTAAACCAGAAGGCAAAATGGTCATCCAGCTTAGGAACAGATGAGAATGCTTTTGCTAAATATGAGTTTTGCTTCTAGGAAAGATAATATATACTTTATTTTAAAAAGGTCTCTGTAGCCATTTCAGACAAAGCTTTTAGTACGTGTGTCATGCTGCCATCAGGCCCTTCACTCAGTGTCACACCATCATGATCTCTTGAGGGTCAAACAAAAGACGCTGATGAGTAGGGTACCCCCTCCACATTGTCCCCAGGGGAGCAGATACAGCCAGCAAAGTTTAAGTATGGAGGCTCCAGTTCTATCTTCTCACCCGACAACCTAAGTCTATCTGATGTTCCCAACACAATCCAAATTCCTACCTCTGCCCCAATGCCTACCATGATCTCCCCTCAGTCTCTGTGCCCTGTTCATCTGGTACCCTCCCCCATTCCCCTCACCATCACATATTGGCATTTCTGATCCACAAATAAGCATTGCTTGATTGCTGCATTTAAAACAGGACCTCCTCTAATCTCTAGATCACATTGGCCTCAGACTTGTGACCCCTCTGCCTCAGCCTTCAGCTTCCTAAAATATGGGTGTGTGCCACTATGTCTCATTCTTCAAACACAACTTTTACAATCTTGTACCCGATCTCTATGTAGCTCCATCTCATCCCTGAGACCCCCTCCCTTCCCCTCAAAAAGTACCAATTATTAGAGTAAGGTGGAGCTCAGCCATTTGTTGTCTAATTGACCCTTTAGTCTTTCGTGGTACTCATCACAGGATCTGCTGGTAGTTGCTAGCTCCTCTTCACCTATCTTGGTATCCTGTGGCCACACATAAGGCAATTCCTCAAAAACTTAGCTGCTAAGTGAATAGATGTAATGATCAGTAATTATTTTAAACCAAGAGAATGGATGCCAACTTCATTCATATGTTGAGACAGTTTAAAACACACTGAATTTTAAAATAATAATAGTAAAACACACTGAATTCACCTTTTTCCCTTCAATAGAAACTAGTTTAGTGAACTTGAGAAACAGCTCAATGAGTAAAGCCCTTGTTGTGTAAGCATGAGAACATGAATTCAAATGTCCAGGAGTCACATGAAAACTAGGCATGGCAGCATGTACCTGTAAGCCCAGCCCGGGGGCAGAGTCAAGTGGATCCTGCAGACTGGCTAGCAAGCCAGTCTAGTCAAGGTGGTAAACTTTAGGTTAGAGGAAAGACCTTGTCTCAAAAAGTGAGATGGAGAGCAAAGGAGAAAGTCACATAATATCACCATCTGACCTCCACACATGCATGTAAGAGTGAGCACACACCACACACACAGACACACACACAGACATACACACAGACACACACACCGGGACATACACACAGACACCACGCACACATGCAAACACACCACAGAGAGAGAGAGAGAGAGAGAATACACATAGAGACCACACACACAAACACACATACAAACACCACACACACAGACATACACACACAATACACAGGTACATACACACAGACACCACGCACACATGCAAACACACCACAGAGAGAGAGAGAGAGAGAGAGAATACACATAGAGACCACACACACACAAACACACATACAAACACCACACACAGACATACACACAAACACAATACACAGGTACATACACACAGACACCACGCACACATACATACACACCACAAAGAGAGAGAGAGAGAGAGAGAGAGAGAGAGAGAGAGAGAATACACATAGAGACCACACACACACAAACACACATACAAACACCACACACACAGACATACATACATACATAACACACATATACAGAGAGATACCACACATGCACAGAAAGACACAAATACCGCACATGCACATACATCCACACCACACACACAAACGCCACACTCACAAACACACATAAAGCCAATACACACACAAACATCACACACGCAGACATACTCACCATACCCCAACACACCCTAACACCACAAACACAGACACACAGAAACACACTATACACACACAGAGACACACACAAACACCACACACAGACACACTACACGAATAAACATCACACAGAGAGACACACACACAAACACAGACACCATATTCATACCCACAAATATACAAGCACACACACATACAAACACCACAGAGACACTACACCCACACAGACACCATACTCTCTCTCTCTCTCTCTCTCTCTCTCACACACACACACACACACACACACACA
>NW_022196896.1:68088207-68141967 GCF_008632895.1 Mastomys coucha | reverse complement strand
TCACACACACACACACACACACACACACACACACACACACACACACACACACACACTGACTGACTGGTAAGGAGTCCATAGGGAAACAGTCTCTGGGAATCTCTGATGGGGCTGCTCACTGGTATCAGCTGGTGGCGTGGACGGGAAGTGATATGTTTATCTGAGTCACATTCAGCTTACAGGCACGAGTGTAACTTCAGAAAAATGACAGGGTCAAGCTGTTATCCACTGCAACACTGATGAATATGACTAAGGACTACAGATGTCTTCAGGGACCTCCAGGGAGTTAAAACGCTGCTCACTAGACACAGAAATGGAACAGGATCCAGAACAGTGTGCACTGGATGGAAGAAGTGGACACCAATAAACAGCCCTTCAGAAAAGCTTCTGTCATGAAAGACCAGAGAAAGAGGATGCTTCGGAAAGGGAGGAGAGAGACGTATCCCTAGCAGTCTTTTAAGTACAGATGGTGAATAAACTGTGTCACCTACTTTAAAAAATCAGTGACCTACAAAATATCTTACAACCTAAACCCCTGAGGTTACATTTATAAAGGAGATGAATAGAAGTAGACAAACCATATGCTGTTAGTAGTCATCTATCCTACGTCAAATTATAGAGTTAGGGCTGGGGGTGTAGCTCAGGGATACAGCTGCTTGCCTAAAATATGGAAGGCCCTGGGTCCAATCCACAGCACTGCCAGTAAGTTAATTACATTTAAGATTGCAACAGTTCATGGAAAAGTTTAACCAAAAGTAAATAGAAATCCCTCTGTAATTGTATGCATGCCCATTTTATAACCAGGACAGCTAAGCAGAGGGAAGACAGAGAAGTTGTTCATGAGAAGCTCCAAGCGGCCTCCACTGCTGAGCCTGCAGCTCTTCCTAGCCTTCTCAGGGACAGTCCCTGAGCTCCCTTGGTGATGGCTTACAGGCTCAGCAGGTGAAAGATGAAAGAGTCTCCACCTATTTTAGGCTATCCTTTACCTATCACTGTTAGATTGATAAGATAAATTGAATAGCCAACCTGGGAGAATATGGTCAGAAAATTCAAACCAGATGACATTTTCCACTGGCCCCTGTAGATTCAGAGAGATTAAGAAAGAGCTCTGACGGAGCTTGAAGCCTCAGCACCTCCAAAGGCAACAGAATTAACATGTTAGAACATTTGACAGAAGAACCCATAGACATTAGTTCCCAGCTGTGGAGGACTTGGTGGTCCATGGGCTTAGAGCTAAAGGCATTTAATGCATACTGATAGGTTTCATGGTGGGCTTTTTACTGATGCTCTGAGTCTTGACTTGCTCATCTGACTCAAAAGCAGAAAAATAATGAGAATCCTTTATCTGAGTTAAGAAAAAAAAGGGTCTAAGATTCTGAGCTTTTATTTTTTTTTTCATATCTTGGAATATTTGTGTGAACATAAAGAGACACCTTGAGAGTGAGACCCATTTATTTGCTTCACCTAAATCCCCTGCACGATAGCTTTTGTGTAATCTCGGTCATGAAGCATGGTTTTGCAGCTGTAATTTTCCACTTGTAGCATTGTGTGAACATGGCTCGAAGAGCTTCAGCTTTGGGAACCTTTGGTAATGCTTAAGGGTGATGCTAGGAAAGAAGTGAAATAATATGTACAATAAAGCAAAACGAACAAAGAAAAACATGTTTTCTCATCCTTAGAGAAGATCTAGCAAGATGTAAGCATACATGCAAGTGAACAGCAGCATCTCAGAACCACACAACGTTCTCTCTGCGTCCCCTGGGCTCCAGAGTCAGGCTGCCTGCACCAAGAATCCTACCTCCACAGCAGCTTCTGCTGTGACTTCAACACATTCACTTCTCCATGCCTCCGTTTCCTAATCTTCAAAACAAGCTAGCAAAAAAAATGATCCCTTTCTTGGTGGATGTAAAAGGGACCCAGAGGGGCTCAGGTCTACAAGTGCTTTGACCAGCAGAAGCTGGTCTCATTTTTCAGAACAAAACATCAGTTTGTACCTGATCGGCATAGCCAAACAGTACCCTGGAGATGGAGTAAGCCACTCTGTCCTTCTTCCCTTCAGTCATGTTCCTGTCAAGTCCAAGTTCCTAGCATTCACTTACTTAGAAGCACCCATTAAGAACTTTACAGACACACCAGGTAGAAACAAAACCAACCTTCCATTCACCTCAGAAAAGCTCCATCTGGGTTGATTCTTTGTTAATTCTCTGAGTTTCTGTTTTGGAATATTTCCTTCCTTAAAGAGTTGGGTAACAATGTTTCTGTCTCCTTTATACTGGCTTCTTCCAGATTTGCTGGTTGAAAGCACACTAGGGGGTCAACTGCAATCCAGGCAAGCTCTGAGAGAGAAACTGGCAGGGAAACAAAACTCTCACCCATGGATGGTGAGAATCCCTGTGAGAAGGGCATCATGCTGTCCTAAATGCAGATGAATTAAGAGATGACAAGTGGGGAGCAACCATTTTTATCTACAGTATTCCACGTGCTGTTAGAATACAGCAAACACTGCCTCTGACTCTAAGTCAACTTTAAAGAAGAGATAAAACTATAATGAGGTTTCCCCCAGGTTAAAGTCAGATGAAAGAAGCTAGCTCCACCCCCTCAGCACACTTTCTGAAAGACATCAAAGGAGGTCACAGACCTCGGAAACTAGGTTGGCAGAAGTTACGGTAAAATGGTAAAAGGGTACTACTTTTGGTGTTTAAAAAAAAAAAAAAAAAAAAAAGATAAGCTGAACCCAATAGACAGAGAAGAAGCCAGAAGTTTCTCGAAACGTTTTTACCAAAGTCACGGAAGACAACGAAAAGTGTTCTTTGCCAATTGTTCAGACTAGTACAATTCATCATTAAACAAGTTAATAAATAAACAAAAGTCAGTGCTAGTGAAAATGTTGCCTAATTGTGATGGATGCTTATGCAGCACACTCCTACGATTAATTAAACCGTATCCCAAGGCAATACTCATGAGAAGATGCAAAGATTCAATGGTAACAATTTTTTAATGTTCATGTTGTTACAATAGAAAAGAAAATGCCTTGTCTACCAATACAATTTAACAAGGTATGTAATATGTTTTAAAAACTTGTGGGTGCACGTGTAGCGTAACATGTGGGCATATATGGAGACACCTCTGCTGTCTTCCTCAATCACTTCTCTACCTTTTTTTTTTTTTGATACAAGTTCTCTCATTGGACAAGGAACTCTCCAGTGGGTCAGACTGCCTGGCCAGGGGGCTCCCCAGATCTGCGTGTCTCTGCTCACCTAGTACGCACAGTGAGCACTCTGCCCACAGAGTCGTCTCCCTAACCCCTAATACCTGGATAAAAAGAAACTCGGTGCTATGAAAAATTGCTCACACTATGTAGCTAGAAGGTAAAACCAAGTAATAAAACATATGTAGTATGAGTATATTTCTTCAGAATACAAATATATTCAGAAAACAAGATATCCGTTAGTGTTGCAGGTTAACTCTCCCAAATCTGAAATCCTGAGGACCGAAACTGTTCAGATTTCAGAAAATGTTTGATTTGGGAATATTTACGCAGTCTTCATTGCATCTCCATAGCCCAAAACTCTGAAGTCTCTGACTCCAGCCTGCATCACTCAGATTTCAGAGGAAGGATATGCAGAGGCGCGATGACCGTCCCCCACCACCACGGTATTCATCTTGCCGGGATGCACAGTTGCTCTCTGCCTTTTATTATCTCTGTGTACTTACCTTTGTAAGAACGAACGAGCACTGTCTCAATTTTTGAAAAGCATCTTCTAGAAGCAGACCTTCACCATTCCTTCATAATGGCTGCCACGTCTTTCCTCTCATTAGACTGTCAAGTCTATGCCAATAAGGTTTGTGGGTCCACAGTTTTTAACTAGTGTCTGTGCTGTTGAAAATGACCTTTAAAGATGAATTACCGTGTTAGAAATACGATCTTAATCTCAGAAAGGATTCCCCAACCTTCTGGGTAATGGTCCTCTCATCCCTTCCCAGCAGATCAACGTGTTTACAGTGAGCATAGAGAACAGGTACCAAGCGCACAACCCACAAAGGGCCAGCTGCTCCTCAAATACACGCTGGGACTCAGCACACACTTTGGTCCCTGCCTGTTTGCACCTTTGGGAGAGTCCCTCCCTGTATTCTAGCAATCTAGAAGCTCACCAACACAGCACAAAACTAGCATTCTGCATGAAACAGCTTGAAATCTGATGAATTAAATGGAAGACAGTAAACTTCAATTTGCCTCCTCCCTCTTTTTTTCCTTATTTCCTGTCTTTATTCTTTCTGATTCTGTCCCATTTGTTGTTGTTGTTGTTCTTGTTGTTGTTGTTGTTGTTGTTACCAGAAACACGGCTGATGGGGACTGTAAATGTTAGGGTGTCCAATGAGAAATCAGAGCAAAGTTTATAACCCTCATTTGAGTGCATACACAACCTTCTGCATTGCTATGTACAAAGCCTCCAGAGAGCTTATACAGCAAGACTCTGTGTCCAGAGCCAAGCGACAAAGAAGGCATGCTCTTGTTCTCCAAGGCTGCTTTTTAACCCTTACTGAAGGAAGCGTGTGTGAGCATTGCTCGTAGGGTACATGATCACTTCAAATGCAACCCGCGGCTCCTGGCGATGGCTTTGCAAAGCCCTCAGCACACCCTCTAGAGTGACTGTCCTCCTCCAAGAACCCTCTAGTGTGAGTGTGCCCCTCTCTACTGCAGTCACTAATGCGAAGTGATGCCTCAGTTCTGAGGTCCACAGTGGCACTTTAAATCAACCTCAGAAATAGCTCTTTACCTTACAACACCCCCCCAACTGATGTAGGCGCCATGACTGTGAGAGCTTACAAGTGGCATATTGTAAGTGATGCTAACCAGCAAACAAGTATGCTTCAAAGGAGTCTACAATAAGCCCTAAAAGTACTTATAAAATATAATTTCGGTGCATCTCACAGTGAATCTCCCACACAACGAAACCTACCTGCAGACAATCTTAATGTGCTCACACATACATCTTAAGGTTAAGTGTGCCCTTAGGGACGCAGAATACCAGGAAATTCTGTATCTTCTTTGAGTGAACAGCCTAACATTATCTTTACTTGGTTTCCATTTGCCCTTCCCAAAAAGATACTCTTCAGTGTGTGAGTGAACATCTCCACACACCCAAAAAGAAGGAAAAAACACCGAGACGGAAAGCCCTAAAGTACAGCAAGCCATCTTACCATTTGGGTTGTTCACGGTTTGGGGCACTGAGAACTCTGATGGCATCCAGCAACGTTTCTCCCAGAGACGAAGTCTGCTGATCAAATGCTGGCTGTTAAAACCAAAACTGCCTCCTGAAGTCAACCCAGGACAGCATTACTTACACTTTGCTTTGCTTCCAAAAGAGTACTGGGCTGGGTCCGGGGTACACGAGAGTGACGGACAGCTCACGTCTTGTCAGACGACCCAGAGAAAGTGGGCTCCTGCTGACGCCTGTGTCAGAGCCTCCTGGGCTTTAATCCTGCAGTGACACATCTGGGGAACTATGAACAGGAAACTTAGAGCTGGGCAGAAAGCCAGAAGCGTTCAGCAAACGTGCCAAGCCCTTATGAAATATTAGTACCCTGGCTGCACATGAGCCTCCCACGGTTCCCAAGGCAGGCTTTCTCTCCTTGTCTAACCTAACATTAAATCTAGATGGAGCCACTAACATACAGCTGACCTAGAATTACAGTCCTGCCCTCCTTCTTCACAGACAGAGCCTGGCCTAGGAACTAACCCTACCCCACCCTTCCAACACACACTGCCATCTCCCAGTCTATCGAAGGGTCTCCAGGCAATGTCACAAGACTTCATTCAGTTCAAAGAGTTTGGATGCAGAACCCTATCCCTGGAAGCCTGGTGCCCCCTGGGGAGGTAGGGGACTGCTGCAAGGCTTTCTCACTGCTGCTTCTCCTGGACCCTACACTCATGAGAATGTTCTCAGTGTCATAAGAGGGTGGCCTGTCATCATGCTGGCCTCCACTCT
Source organism: Mastomys coucha (assembly GCF_008632895.1). Lineage (NCBI taxonomy): Eukaryota > Metazoa > Chordata > Mammalia > Rodentia > Muridae > Mastomys > Mastomys coucha. The sequence continues at coordinate 68,135,977 of NW_022196896.1, read as the reverse complement.
GCTAGCACAGGAAACAAGTCGCCTAACTGCCTACTCCAGGAGGAGATCCCCTGTCAGTTGGCCTTGATGGACATTCCTGGTTGCTCTCAAGACCCTTCTCAAGATGTCTTCCTGCAACTCAGAAAGGCTGTCACACTTCCTGTAGAAAACAGTGGGTAAACCTTTGGTTTTTTAAAAAAAATATTATTTATTTAATGTATATGAGCACACTGTCACTATCTTCAGACACACAAGAAGAGGGCATTGGATCTCATTTACAGATGGTTGTAAGCCACTATGTGGTTGCTGGGAATTGAACTTAGGACCTCTGGAAGAAACCAGTGCCCTTAACCGCTGAGCCATCTCTCTAGCCCTACACCTTAGTTCTTAATTTGAGTGCTTAGGTCCCTTTTCTGCCACTTTCTTTCCAGGGGTTCCCCCCAGAATGTCCTCCCTCCTCTTTTTCCTTGTCTTCTAGTATTTTCCACCATTCCCTGGAGAACAGCCCCTGTGGCTCTCTGGGATGATCCCCCTGCTTTCGACTTTATCTTCTCTCTGCAAGGGCTGGAGGGGATCTGGGTCCAGGCTTTCTCCTGGGAAATGTAAAAATTTTAGACCCATTTTGAAGATGAAAACAACATGCTAGATTAAGTACTTTTCCCAAGATGCCTTAGCCAGGCAGAGGTAGGGCCCTATCTGCTGCAGCCTTTTAAGTCTTACCTGGGACCCAGATGACTGGCTTGGGACCAGGATTTGTCCAGTCAGGAACTGTTTGGTTTCCTAACAGTCCATCTCACCCTTCTGGGTGTCCTTTTCTGGAAGGCTTGCTTGTGCTAGGCAGCCGTGATAAACTGATAATTAATGAAGCAAATGGTCTTCTTTAGGCCCAGACAGGAATGACAGCAACCCTGAGCTGCTGCAGGGGCTGGGGATCGGTAACGGTCTTGCGATGGTTTTGTGGCCATTTCAAGACACCCTACAATGGAGACCACTCTGGTCTAGCCCCACACAGTGGATGTACACATGGTGAGACGTGGCACTCTCCACCTTTGCTTCCATGTGGAGCAGGCTTGGGAAGGACTGATCTGTCCCATCACTTGGTGCCTGGAGGCCTGAAGAAAGGAGGCCCAGGGGCAGACTCACAGACAGCAAGTTCATCATCCTTCTGCCTGGTGTTTGCCTTCAGGGACAGTCAAGCCAAGGGAAATCGAGCCTAGTTCTTAACAATAGTGGAAAGTTTATTCTGAAAGGGCCACTACCAGGGGGTTTTCTTGTTAATTTTTTGAGAATATCATACATGCTTATAATGTATTTTGGTAAAAAATCCAGACCTCATTCCCTCCCCCTATTCCTTCACACCACTTTTCCTTCCCCTGTTAAGCCTTCCTAAGACAAGCACTGAGATTATCTTCAGGATGGAGTCCACACTCAAGGGAGGGCCTTTCAGGGAAGGACAGAGGAAGTGCTCCTCATTGGTCCAACCCAGACTATCTCTGCACTTTAAAGAGATAGAGCCAAGGTATCTTTCCATTATTTAAAGCTAGCCTAGGAAAGTACAAATTTCAATGACTAACCCGAGTGTCCCTTGTCTGACACCCAGAGCCAATAGCAGTGAAGGGGAAGAACGAGAGGGAGCACACTGCTGAGAAGGAGCCTCCCTGCTTTTCCTCCGCACAAACAGTGGTCCTGTTCCAGTCACCATGGCTCCTCTGGACCTGTCCTCCCTTCCTCCAGTCCTTTCCTTTACATCCTTCCCAGTCCTCCCGCATCTTCTCACTTCCTCTCCCTCCTCAGCTCTCATTTCCTCCTGGCACTCCCTCCCCCTCTTCTCTCGCCTCCTGTTTCTCTTCCTATTTTTTTTTTCTCCTGCTATTGATTTTTCTCCTATAAAGATAGAGAGAGGTAGGGAGGCTCTGGGTGGACCAGAAACCATCGGACAAAGGAGAGGCTGCCTTGGGGGCACCCCAAACGTTCAGACAGAAGCCTGTTGGTGTGTGCACAGACAAGCTAAAACACTCAGAAATGCAGTATCTTCCACTGACTTAGAGGGTGGGTGGAGCTTCATTCCAGAGGTGCTTTTGGCTTCCTAGGGTGGATAAAGCAGAGATCAGGAAAGGAGTAGGAAGGGGAGGGGAGAAAGGGGAGGAGGAGGAGGGAGGAGAAGGCAGAAGAGGAACAGAGGAGGAGCAGAGGAAGAGGAGGAGGAAGAAGGAGGAGGAGGAGGAGGAGAAAAGGAAGAGGAGGAGGAAGAATTAAAAATAGAAATGACAGGACACTAACCCAACCAAGGCATTAAGCATTCTCCCAAGTAAGGATTTGTTTCCCCATACTTCTCCATCTAACCAGTTTAGTCTTTTCTTACTGAGTATTGAGAGGAGAGGAGAGGTTCCATCTGAGGCATGTTTCTGGTCCTCTTTTTTGCCTCAGAGTTTCTTCTTTCACACTCAGCAAGGAGTGCCCTATTAAGGATGCATATGCTTAGTTAGCAAACAGGAAAGCCACACATACACTCCCCGGCTAGGATTTGCCAGCTGTCTAGTCGCCCACAGAGTTTAGGGAAAGCAAATAGTCATAGGTGACAATAAAAATTCAACACAAGAAGCTAAAGGAAATTTTCCCAGACTTCAGTTTCTTTCTGCGTGCTACGGTATGTAGCAATCGGAGCTGATTCTGAAGAATTTTGTATTAAAGGTGTCAGATGATGTGGTTATAACACAAGTGTCATTGGCATACATGTCCTTGGAAGAACTCTAGATTGTCTGCATGTGACTTTAATTTTTTTCAAAACCTATCTTTACTGATGGCTCTTTTTTCCCCGTTTTGTTTTGTTTTGTTTTGTTTTTCAAGACAGGGTTTCTCTGTGTAGCCCTGGCTGTCCTGGAACTCACTCTGTAGACCAGACTGGCCTGGAACTCAGAAATCTGCCTGCCTCTGCCTCCCAAGTGTTGGGATTAAAGGTGTGTGCCACCACCACCAGGCTAATGGTTCTTAAATGCTTTAACCTCCCTCGTAGCCTACTGCCTACCAGAGGTAGTGAAAAAGAAAGGATACGGGAGAAATGGACCTGTTTAAAAATGATTCTTTGGAGCAACTCCCATCTGTGTTGTCTGGAAATCAGCAATTCAGTTCACAGGTTCCTGGATACAGCAGAAGTCCAGTTGGGTAAAGTCAGATAGCAAATAGAATCAGCAGCAGTGGCACTACCTAGAGAGACAGCCAGGCCTCAGCCTCCTTCAGTCCCTCCAGTAATTTTATATACTCCCTCCAAACATCATGCATCCTCCATGGATGCACGTGTCTCAGCACATGTCTTGCCTCAGCATATGAGCCTGTCTCATCTGACATCACTCTGCCGATTAGCCTGAGTCTGAAGAAACAGCAAGAAACTGCAGCACACCACCGAAGTTTTTTGGTGCATTTCTCTCTATGGAGTCCCAACAAATGCAGCTCAACTACGCAATTATATTGGCAGACCTATATACTCGTGTTGTGAGCAACAGGTACTTGATTTAGCAGAACATCCTTTCACCTGTGTCTGCTTCGGCTAAACATTCCTTCACAAAGTCTATCTTAGTCTTTCACCTTTGTCCACTCCAGGAAATCACTCCATGTGCTTGCCCCAGCAAATCACCATCCAACACAACTTTCCAAAGAACCCTTAAGTTCTCACTTCGTCTGTATTTATGTATTAGTAGTATGTAGAAGGTCATAAAGAACTCCCATATTTTTCTGGAAAGTGAACAACTCGGAATTAATGCACATTTATAAATATATTTATGGAAACTAAAATCCATGTATTTCCTACATGTGAGAAGAGGATGAAGAAACATGGACAGCATGATGATGCATGAACATGTGTGTACACGTATGTTCAGTCTGCTGCTAGGAGTCTATTCTTGGATCTATGGGCCATTAAGAAAGAATAGAATACTTCTATTTTTCTGGGTCTGGAAATTCTATACTTAAGTTAGCTGATCTCTAATGCCTTCCAGTGACACATTCTGTTGGTTTAAACTCTGCCTTCTTACATAGGGACAGCTACCACGCCATGCCCAATTGCCCTTTGTGACCTCTGTGGTCAGTCTCAGGAGGCCACATTTTGATTGCTTGCCTGCAGATTTTATTCTCATTCACAAACAATGGCACAAATAATTCAGACCATCCTGTGCCTCCCCCTAACCTACCAGACCTCAGGGAGAATATATCACTTGATCCCCCATCCTGTAGACAAATAGATTTCACACCCATGACTGAGTTTCCGGGATTTTTTTAAAGCCCTCATGAAGGACAGAGAGGTTTTCAAGTGAATTATTACAAGGATTGTCTTCTGGCACTTAAAGTCAGGCTGCTGAAAGAAATCATGAATTGACCAAGAACAAGTCAAGTCGGGTGAACCCCTCATTCAACCTTTTGCTTCATGAGGTTTTAAGTGGAGATTAGTCAGAATGTACTGAAGTGGGACTTTTCTTGAAAATAATTTGCAGAATCTGCCTTATGAGTAAAATGTGCAATGTGGTTAGTAGGGCTGGATACATTCAGAGTTGCCCATAAATGTGTCATCTTGAAGAGTGGGTCACCTAGCAGCAGTCTGAGAGCTCTCCAGTGGGTGCCTTCTTGCCTCCTGTGTGTATAGCAGACGATCTCCTCCCAGGAAGGAAGCAGCCAAGGTAGACATGCTCATGATAGCTTTCAGCTGTCCAGAGCCAAAGGACACAAGAAGGAGAGATTAAGTGAGAGGTGGCATTTTTCAAAGAGCAAACTCAAAGCACTACAAGTTGAATATACTTTGTCTCTGAAGGTTCATGAATCAGAAGCCTGGTTCCCCAGGGTAGTAATGTTAAGAAGTAATAAAACCTTTAAGAGGTGGGTTGTTAGTGTAAGGTGGTCCGGTCGTTGTCCTCAAGATAAAGTGACAGTCCTAGTTCCAAAGTGAGAGTTACGAGGAAAGAGCACAGCTGGCTCCTCCCAGGCTTCCTTCCTCACCATGCAATCACTCTCTCATGTTTGTGCAGCCACCATGTGACTCAGTCAAGGGGCCAGCAGCGAAGTCAAGAGTGTTGTTTGAACTGTAAGCCTCCAAAGGATATCTCCTTTCTCTCAAAATACCCAGCCTCATGAATTCTGTTACAGCCACAGAAAACAGCAATGAGACCGAACTTCAATCTGAAGCAAAAGTATTATAAAAGGACGTCAGCTAAAGAAACCAGGTGGTTCACAGGTAGATTATATGGTAGAGTTCCTGAGGCCACGGATAAAGAAGGGAAAGTTTCTCAAGGCCAAGGCATAAGCGAAGACAGGACCTGGAAAGGTCAACACTGATTCTTGCTGCATTCTGTGGGGCCTGGTGCATAATGACAAAGTCATTGGATCATCACTCAGAGCCCCTGAATAATCAAAGCAGAATTCTGAAAGCATGGAGTCATAGACTAAATGTAGCACTGTGAAATCAGCACTGACAAATCTAAGATCCGTCTTACTTCCTGGACACAGTCTTTTAATCACAAGACAAGACACATATCTACAAAAGCAAAGACATGGGTAGAAAAGAAAACCAACCATCTGGGTTGCAGCTGACTAGCATTGCCTAGTATGAACCCTGTATAAAAGCAGACTGTGTGCTCAACTGCCCTGGTAGACTTACAATATCTAAGAGGAGAGGTGGTAATCATCATCAAGGTTGTCTTCCAGACCTGGTTTCTTTAATGCACCCTCCCAGCTCCCATCAGAAAAAAACCACTGCCAAGGGCTGCTCTTCGCCAGAGAAGAGCAGTGGGGCCAGAAGACTACCAGGATTGCTCTGTGTACCCAAAGTCAGCAAACTGAGGCAGAAGTCATCTCTGTAGGTGATAAGGGAAAGGGGCCTATGGTAAAATTTGCAAATTGTAGTGGAAATGATTCAGGTGTTAAAATACAGATTGAGGATTAAGATGGCAAAGCCTGAAACAACAAACAGGACATGGAGCTGGGTATAAGATAACCAAGCAGATAAGAGGAAGGACAGAGCTCTGGGCCACTGCCAGAGACCAGCTATCGCCCACCCCCAGCCTCTGAGGAACACACATAGGACATTACTGTTTTCCACATGCTCTGGCATAATTCAACCAAGTACAGCAAGCTAAGTGAAGAGGGTTACAAAGACAGGCTTTCCCCATTCCAGGAAAGAGACCCCAGGCCATCCTGTAGACCAGGAGATGGAAGAAGAAGAGGAGAAGACGAAGAGGAGGAGAAGGAGGAGAACAAGGAGGAGGAGGAGGAGGAGAAGGAGGAGAACAAAGAGGAGGAGGAGGAGGAGAAGGAGGAGGAGGAAAGAAGGAAGGGAGGGAGGAAGGAAGGAAGCCCCTTTAAGCAATGAGTTAATGAAGAACAAGAAGTAGACCCTATGCAATCCTGTAGGCAAGGAGTTAACAAAAAAACAAATCCTGGAGCTACTTCTTGGTAACTATGAAGAAGAAAGGGTTTCATATAATTAGCAGCACTTGAGACACCTTCAAGGTCAGAGGTAGCAACACCAACCAGTGACCAATGCCTCCCATTTAAGGTCAATAACCAAAACCTCTGACATTAGAGATGGACAGAGGGGCTTCAACCACCTCTAACCGTTGTGTTATGAACAGACCCCTTGAGACCTGGTTCAGCCAAAGGGGCATGCATGAGAGCCCTCCATTGACTTGACCCATGACAGCCCAGAAAGCTAAACAATTTCAAAGTGATTATCCCAACCTTGGTCCAATTTTTGACATGGCTCGATAAAAATCTGCAAAGAAGCTCAATGGCTTTATCCTCCCTTGGGAACTCCTTCTATTCTCAGGAGTTTCTCTTACTTGTCCTTAATGTCTTACTTCTTGTTGATTAGTCTTAATAAAGCAATCTTCACTAGCTTGAGACAGTGAACTCAGGGGCCACTGTCTCGGGTGATTTCTAACAGACATTGAACTTCTGGTATGACAGGTGTCTAAGTCATGTACAACTGAGGCAAAAAGGGCCTCAGCAAACTCAAAACAGCCCCAGCGATCAACCTCAGCAATGGACCCAAACAGCTTACTAGAGAGTTCAGGAGAACAATGAAGCAGGCATGTGCCAATGCAGTGTGACATTGACATTGACATGGACATTGACAATGTCCATGTGACAGACCAAACCCAAAGATAGTACATTCTTGCACTTGAAGTACTCAGACAAGGTCTTTGTGTTGCATGTGCACCAGTTGCTTCTGCAAGCTCCTTCAGGCCTCTGATCTGGTCTGTTTGCCGGCTTTCTTTTTATTTTGTTTTGCTTGCATGACAAACCAAGGTGCTAGAGAGGGCATGCTCACACCATGTGACTTGAAGTAAAACATTGAGGTCCAGAAGGGCAAATGTTAAAGCAGAATTTGGGTCTACAGACTTTCCTCTTCCAGACTTCACCTCCTTTTGTCTCTCCTTGCCTAAATCTATATTTCTATAAACTTTGGATGGTACCTTTAGTTCTAACAATGGCTAAGGAACTTACTGTTTTTAATACTGTGAGATAATCTGTTATGGTATTCATTGTGTTTAACCTCAAAATATGAGTCACTGACCTATAAACGTGTGTAAATCTCTGTGCTTCTAAACGTTAGTGAGACTGCACCCTTCCCGGCTGTTCTCTGGCAGGACTTAAACGGTGTTACTCAATTTTTGAAGTGATTCAAAAGTAGAGTTTCAGACTACCCTTAGTATATAAAATGTAACCATGACACTCAGACTATCCTTAGTATGTAAAATGTAATCACGACACTTAAGATATGAAAAATAACTAAGGTAAAAGGAGACTTAAAAGTCATTTAAGATCTTATTGCCTACTCCCTATTGATCTTAATTGGCATTTGGAATGTAGGATCACTTTCTCCTATTCATGTACGTCTTTCTGTCATGTCAGGGTGGTTTTTTTTTTCCCCAAATAGGGCATTGGTAGCAGACCAAAGAATGATTCTATCAAATCTTGTTTACCAGTGAGCTTACTGGGGTAAGTCATGGGAGTATGAGTGGGGGTTTCTTACAGGAACATAGACAACTTACTCAAGGACAGCTGCTAATGAGCCCAGACCAGAGTTTGTGACACTCACAGAAGCTGTGTCCTTGGAACTGAGGCCCAGCTTCTCAGTAGCTATGCTAGGCAGAGGAAAGTATCCTCTCCCACCAACTGGAACTGCTTCTATAACCCCCTGGGGACCGGCTTCTATCCTACAAAACCATCCTGAGATTTGAGAGGTTTGGGTTTACTTCCTAAGTTAGGTAGGGTCAATGTTTGTTTGTGTGGTTGTTTGTTTTTTACGTTCTGAGACTTATTAAGCCTCTGTCCAGGAGGGAATGATTTAATTAAAATAAAATCGCTGTGCAATACTTTCAAATCTCTCTTGATAGGACACGTCATATGTGGTGATTCATGGTGTGACAGTGGCTTCATACTCAGTTTTAGTAGATGGCTTGGACTATGTGTGCTATTAAGTAGAAATTCAACACAATACAAAGCAGCCCAGAATTCTAGGCTATTTATTGGCTGTTCCCTGGTTTCTAAGCAAAAGCACCAAGCAAGCATCGTTCTTGGCTGCCCATCAGAACTGATGGTAAGACTTGCTGAAGACAACACACGTGTGGGTCACGGGGTATGGGAAAATCAAACTGAAATTGACTTGGAAATTTCCTGTTGACTATCTTTCATGGTGCTATACAGGTTACAGAAAATAAAACAGTCTGACCCAGCATGAACCTTATGAGCTATATAGTAACAACCAATCTGTCAAGATGCGCCCATTTGGCAACAGTGGCATGAATGTTATGGTGGCAACCAACTGCTTTTTTTTTTTTTATTGAATTTAAGGTTCATTCCAAAGGAGATAATTCATGATATAATTATATATATATATATATATATATATATATATATATATATATATATATATATATGTATATATATATGTATATATATATGTGTGTGTGTGTGTGTGAATATATATATGTATATGTGTATGTATATATATATGTGTGTGTGTGTGTGTGTGTGTATACTTTGTCAAGAATCTGTAACTGGAGCCCTAGGAGAGAACCAACTACATTTAGCAAAAGGAACTGATTGTCTTGATAAAAACATGGTATCAAAATGCTTACACACACACACACACACACACACATACACACACACTGAGCCCTGCAGACTTGGGTAGGAACAGTATATAGTTACCTCCTTTCTGTCCTGCTACGGCCACGAGGGGCTCACAGAAAGCCCCAGAGCAAAACGAGAGTGTGTGAAGGCAGCGGCTGCTCCTGCTGCCGTGGGCACCATTTGTGCCCTTGTGAAACGTCCAAGTTGCCATTTTGAAGGATGGGCACCTGGCCTCATGGTTTAGCCTTCTACTATTCTAGTGCAAAAGGAGGCAACACATAAGCTGGCAAAGATTTTCAAAATGAGGTTCACTGTTGTTGACAATTTGGTTTCTAAGGACTTTGGCTCAGCAATGCAGAGGGATACTGGCCCTTTTTTGGTTTCAGTCCTCACCACCATAGATAGCATAAGGTAGCGGGACAATATCCCCTCCACGAGGCATCTTCTCTCTCCCGGGGGCTTCCACATGGTAGCCACGTGGCGCTTCCCCCATGCCTCCCAGTTCTTGCATGGGCTCCTGCCTCATCAGCAGAGACTATCGAGGCCTGAATAATGACAAGAGACTCTCTTTTTTTCCTCCACATTCCTCTTGATTGCATGTGGAATGGATTCCATAAGAGTCTGAAAACAAACACAGGACTGTTGGGTCTGAAGACAACTCTAGGGGACTTCCCACAAACATTAGTTAATGTGTAGGTGGGGTCACACCACAGCTTTATGGAGCAGACAGCTCTCTCTGAGGTGGGATGTAGTGATGTCAGTCAACAGCCCTCTGCTGGCCCACTGCAGCTCACAACATTGATGGTTCTCATCTGTTTCTCCTGACTTGGGGGCCCTCAGTGAGCTGTGAATGGGAACCTCCCTCCACACCCCTGTTGTTTGTCTCTGTCTCTCCTCTCACTCCTACCCCAGACTTTAGTTCCTCAGCAGAAGGGAGCAGAGCACATATACCTGGAGTTGGTGTGTCCCCCGCTCCCCTGGCATCCATCTAGATGCCCTGATTTGAGAAACTTAATGGTGACAGGGTTTTTTCTTCTCCCTGGGCAGCAAGCCTTCCCTTGTCCTCATGGCCAACCTGTGGTCATGTTTCAGTTTGTGACCTCAGGGTCAGTCTGACTTCACCTGGCAGACATTCAGGTCCAGTGGTGCTGTGGGTGGCAACCAGACTGAAAACAGGTGTCACTTTGACAGGCATGAGGCCTCTACTCAAGGGGGATTTCCCACAATAGGGCATTGGCTGTCCTACAGTGGATAAAGGAAAGGTCCCTTGCCTGTGTGGGAATGCCTTTTGGGTAGTGCACCTTCGAAGACCCACAATGGGTCACACACTGTCCATTACCCCCAACCTGCCTTTGGAATGTAGTCTCAAAAATTGCTCTAAATTTGATCTGCAAAGATAGCCTACTTGGTAAAGTGCTTGTCTTGCAAGCGTTAAGACCTGAGTTTGATCCTCAAAACCCACATTAAAAACATAGGTGTTTGAGGTTGGAGAGACAATGGCAGAGGACCAAGTTTGGCTCTCAGTACCCACGTGGCAACTCCTAACTACTAGTCACTCCAGATCCAGACGATCTGACATACTTTCTGGCCTCCACAGGCATTGTATGCACGTGAAGGGAAGACCTCCAAACACAGAAAGGAAAAATAAATAAATCTTGAGGAAAAAGAAAGAAGGGGCTAGAGAGATGGCTCAGTGGTTAAGAGCACTGACTGCTCTTCCAGAGGTCCTGATTTCAATTCCCAGTAACCACATGGTGGCTCACAACCATCTGTAATGGGATCCGATGCTCTCTTCTGGTGTGTCTGAAGAGAGCAACAGTGTACTCACATATATAAAGTAAATAAATAAATCTTTTTTTTAAAAAATCTGTTTTTTTTTAAAGAGAAAGGAAGAAAGAAAGAAAGGAAGGAAGGAAGGAAGGAAGGAAGAAAGAGAGAAAGAAAGAAAGAAAGAAAGAAAGAAAGAAAGAAAGAAAGAAAGAAAGAAAGAAAGAAAGAAAGAAAGAAAACCAGGGGTATGGTGCATGCACTTACCCCCAATGAAAGGCACAGACTGGTAAACTCCTAAGGCTCACTCACCAGCTAGCCCAGCCAACTCCACAAGCTTCAGACCAGTGAGAAACCCATCTGAAAATTTAAAAAAAAAAAGGTAAATGAACTGAAAAAAATATGGACAGTTTCTGAAGAATAACGCATATACACACACATACATTCATACACACACACACACACACACACACACACACACACACACACACAGTGTACACAGTGGGTAGAGTCTCTAAATTTGACTCCTACGTCCTCAAAAGGAAACAACATGTTTTCTTTTACAGCACTCACACCATATATAATTCCAAACCACAACAGCTTGGGTTGCTTTCTTTTCTTTTCTTTCCTTTCCTTTTCTTTTCTTTTTTTTTTCCTGTCAAAACTTCAAGTTAAGGAGAGTATAAAATGGAAAATAACTATTTGCTACCTCCTCCAGTTTCTCTGGAAACCATATGTCCTTAGTTATCCACACTACAATTATAAGGTTAATATATAAAGATTTTGGACTCCATTTTTTCTTCCTTTCTCCCATCTTGATACGTAAGATAAGATCATGAAAAGTCTTTTTATTGGGGCTATTTCTCATGAAATCTAACATTCTATAACTCCTAGATTCTTGTAAGACCAAGAAAGCCAATTTGGAAAAGAGTCTTTTAAAAAAAATTTTTTTTGAAACAACCATAATGCCCCCCTAAAACTGGAAGCAAATAAAATCATGTCGTTTCACAATCTTAGTTTGTCACATTATATCATAATGTAAATTAGATTTAATTGTTTTACTAGATATGACCAGTAAGTAAGAAAAAAGAGATTTTTTTCCACATAAGGAAAAGATTTTGCCTGGTAAAGTAAAATTTTGTTGTAAGATAAAATTATTAGATTTCTTCAAAATGAGAAAAGATGAGAAAAAAAAGAAAACAAAATTCTTATGCTCATAACAGAAAATCACAGTAAGTCACAGAGAGTTTGTCAAATGTAAAAGCAAGTTTGTGTATAGTTTCATTGTTCAAATTCCAAAGGTCAAAATTCAGAACACTGTTATAAAACCAAAGTCTAGTGCTATGCTTAAAACCATAAAGTTGACAGGTCACAACATTGGGAATAAGAGACTACAATACTTATTCCTAAATGGGACATCTTCATGAACATCCCCCAATCCACACACTAAGGCTCTGGGAATATTGTGCAAGAGGAGGCAGAAAGATGCTATTGCATCAGAAATTCCCATCATCCATTGCAACGGTACAAGGCGCACACAAGAGAACGCCAATGTAAATTAAACTCCCATCAACCATTGTTATGGTACAAGACTGACACAAGAAAATGCCAACACCAATTAAACTCCCATCAGCCATTGTGATGGTACAAGCCCCACACAAGAGAACGCCAACTTAAATTCTGTCATAGATGCAGAGTGGTACTCTACAGTGGTTCTCAACCTGTAGGTCCCACCACTTGACCCTTTCATAGGGGTGACATATCAAATAACTTACAAATTAGACATTTATATTACTATTAATAACAGTAGGAAAATTACAGTTATGAAGCAGCAATGAAATAATTTTATGGTTAGGGGTCACTAGAACATGAAAAATTGTATTAAACAGTCCCAGCATTAGGAAAGTTGAGAACTATTGCTCCAGTAGAGTAACCTAACCCTAACTAACCCTAACCCTAACCCTAACCCCACAGACAGCATTAATTTGACTTACTGAGGGAGAGTTGGAATGGGAAGCCTGGGCAGTAGACATTGTATATGAGTGTGAATTTTCAAAGAATGAAAATTTGCAATGAAAATAAAGATAGAACAATCGGGTTTTCTTAGGATACTGATCTGTTCCTAGTAACATTTATAAGAACTGGCTTTAAGAAGCAGAGTTTAGGTGCTCTCAAAATAAACACATTCTCTGCTAAGGCTTTTAGGCACTTGAATCATAGCAAAGTCAGGATTTATTTTGAAATATATTTGCTCTTTTACCAAGGATCTGTCTGAAGATGGCACAAAATTTAAAACTAAAATCCATTACGTCCTCTTCCAGATATGTAAAGCCATTTCCTGTATGTTCACCAACCAAAGCTGGGAAACCTAAAATGCTAAAAGATAATACTTTGGTACTTGTTTTTCAAGGTCAGAAAATGATAAATCTCCCCTCCTCTTAGGAAGGGGCCTTTGAGGTTGAACTTTAATTTGTCCTATAAAACAGACAATTATTAGAAGGAAAAATGTGCCATGTACTTTGAATTGGAGCCACATGGTCAGAAAGAACCTGCCTTATTCTAGCAGATGGTACAAATGGTACAGATAAAAATTTAAAACACCAAGGAGTTCCTACTAGATTCTTAAGTATGATACACAATGAGTTTCAAGTGGCCTGAAAAGCCATGGGGAGTGAGGGGAAAGTGCATGGCTTGCCATTTCCATTCTCTCAAATACTCAACAAGAAAGATAATAAGAACTACCACAAAACTATATTCTATCTACACCTGAGCAGGATTTCCATCCTGCCTTGTCCAATTGGGGACCTAGAGCTCCAAAAGGCTGGAAGAGACAGTCATTTACACAATCTCCTACCGCCAGTCTACAAGACACCTCATATGGTCTTATTAAATTCTCCAATGGCCAAACCCCAGAAAATAATATCGTAGCTCACCTGCATGGTATAAATCCATATTTTCCAGAAAGAGCACAAGGTGAGGTACAAGTGAGCCCTTTGGAACATAAACCAACCAAGAGCTCACATTTTCTCTTCAAAGGGAACCCAAGAGATGACTTCAGGTAAGTGAATCTGGAACCCATGACCCTGATTTTGGAATGATTCAAGTGGGAGATGTCTTGATAACACTTATCCCTATCCCTACGCCTTGCCTCACCAGGCAAACCTTTCTTAATGCCCCCCAAAAAATCTTTTCAAGATGTTCTAATCTTTTACCAAAATTAACTCATTGATCTCTTAAAAAATGAAAATCTAGTTCTCTAACTCTATTAAACTAGGAAATAAAATCCTCTGTCACAATAGATTTATTATACTAATCCCCAGGCTTAACATACATTGCTTACACCTTACCCTTCTCTTAAAATATTTCCTTTAACTCCTATGACTAGAGTCAGGACCCAAAGAACCTGAGCCCACCTCTAGGCAACTGATGCACACCAATTATCTGCCTCTTATCTCAAGTCTCTCGTACCTCACAGGAACTTCCAAAGAAAATAAGATTCAAACCCTCTGCCCTCCTGACACAGTGGGATTTCACCATCTCTAGTGGGTAAAACTTCATGCCAGGACTACTCATTTCTTCTTTCCAATAGACAAGTTGTCTCTTATCCCTGTAGTAAAATGTATGTGCAACAGTCTTGATCCCTTCCTCCTTCAATGGCTAATGGAATTTGTTTCTTCCCAAATCTAGTAGACTAAGCTCATTAAAGGATATTTGGTCACACTTCATTCCCAGAAATTGTGATGTTTACTGGAAAAACCTGTTTCTAGTTATGGTGTGGCACAGACTTAGCACACTCCTTTAATCCCTCTAACTGGAACACAGACATACCCTTAGTATACACTGTTAACGCCAAACAATGAAGGTAAAGTTAGTTTGTAGAAACCCATGTTTGAAAGTGATGTCTAATTGAGAGGCAAAGTGACGAATCAGAGAAAGATTTGACAGAACAGGATTTGTTTGACTCTCAGGAGATCAGAGAGAAAAAGAGAGGCTACTTAAGAGAGCAGTGCAGAGAGAGGGAGAGAGGAAGGCAGCTTTACTGGGATGGTGGTACAGAGGCAGGTTGAAGAGAGAACAAGCTAGACACAGGTGAAGACAGAACCAGCCAGAGAATTCAAAGGAGCCAGAAGATTAGAACATTGATGAATTTAATGTGAGGGCAAGCAGAACAATTCAGTAAGAAACTGAGAGAAGCTAGATTGAATCAATCAGCTGTGAGAGGAGTTTGAGCCAGAACTGCTGAGTTAAATCAACCAAGAGAGTTCAGTAAGAACTAGAAAGAGTAAAACTACTCTGCAGTAAGTCTCACAGGCTGAAAACATCTAAGCCTAGATAAGATCAAACGGAGGCTAAAAGCTTCCAAGACTAGGCCTAGGTTGGTAGACAGAGGTAGTAAGCCTTGGAGACAACAATTACATTCAGAAAAATAAAAGTTACTCTTACATAAGCTTCCAAAGCTTTTATGACAGAGACATTGATCTTGGTCAGTCTCTCTAGACTAGATGCTGAGATATCACATCAAACAATGGATCAAACAAAACCAAACTCCTGCAGGATCTTCCAGTGAAAAATATTAAGTTATATATGCCAATGGGCTGCTAGAGGTCCTTCCTTGAGTTTTGAATTCTACTTTATGACTTTGGCTCTTGCTTTCTTAACCTCTGTATAATTGATATCTTCCAAATTAAAGGCTATTGTGTGTCTTGGGGATAATCAAAAATTATCACTGGGCGGGGGTGGCGCACACCTTTAATCCCAGCACTTGGGAGGCAGAGGCAGGCGGATTTCTGAGTTCAAGGCCAGCCTGGTCTACAGAGTGAGTTCCAGGACAGCCAGGGCTACACAGAGAAACCTTGTCTCGAAAAAAAAAAAAAAATTATCATCAGTATTTGATTCCATCTCTTGCCATCAAGGACCTCTCTATTTCCAAACAGTGTGAATCTAGCTCTGCCCTCACATAATAGTACTACCTCCCCGCTGCAAAAATGACTGCAGAGACCTCTTATAATCCCATGATCCTCTGGTGGATCAGCAGTACCCCCTAGGAGCCCTTTGGTGCCTCTACTCAACCCTCAAGCAGCTTCAAAGACACATCATTGTCACTTGTCAATGACATGATTTTGCTGATCTGTCAGGGAGTAAATACTGACAAATACAGGGACAAAGTGAAAAGCCAAATCTTCACACTTGGATAACCAGGCCAAGAACAGTTGATCCCTATTGACCAACAATGTCTGTCTGTCTGTCTGTCTTTCACTATTTTTTATTCTTTGTGAATTTTACAACATGCATCCCCAATTCCATTCATCTCCCTCTCCTTCCATAGCCTCCCTCTGCCCTTGTAACCTCACCATCAAGAGAAAACAAAAACAAAACAAAACAAAACAAAATCTTGAAGTAGACGCTACAAGGTATCAGTGTATCTCAGTGTGTCACACAGTATACCCTTCTCACTAAAGATTACTTACAAATGTTCATTGCAATGAGTCACTGGTCTGGTTTTATGCCTCTGGCTTCCCCTACACTATCAATACTGGATCTTCGACTGGATGTCTCTTGGATATTCTGGTTTTGCCCTGTGTCATGGAGATCCTGCAGCTTTGGATCTTCAAGACCATCTTCTCCAGCAGCTCATAGATGGGGCAAATGCTGGTGGGCCAATTCAAAGCCCTGAATCTGGGCCTGCATGTTAGATGAGTCTGTTCATCTGCACCTGAGATACCAGGGCACACTCTCCCACTTAGCTTACGTGAGGGGCAGAGACAGCTCTCCTGCCTTCAGCAGCTGCATATGGGCAGGACCAGCTCTCTCCCATGCTCAGGCCACCAGGGCCAGTTCTCCAGAACTACTGTAGCAAGAGGTTGGGCCAGTTCACCTGCCTTCATGCCCTATGGACCATCTCTCCCTTGCTCACATCACCAGGTCTAGCTCTACTACACTGCCCAGGTGATATGTGGGGACTACTCTAAGATACTCAGATCCTAACTCCTAATGACTCACTGGTGCCTTATAGTCATAGCCTGTCTTAAGCCAAACAGCTTATGAATTTATTCTAACAAGAGAATGAATTGCCCATTTATCTAGCCAGATCCATACAAATGTCCCTTGAGACAAATGTCCTTTTTGTTGTTATGAAGGACATCTACACTCTCAGAATAGTGGTCCCCTATGTCCATGACTATGTCCACCATATGAAGTTTTCTCCAGCTCCATTGGCAGCACATCCCACCTACCTTTTCCAAGTCAACATCTATCTGCTTTTCTGTTACTCTTAGATAATTGGCATTTTCTAGAATTTTGTATGAAGGAAATTATACATATATATCTGCTGAGTATGCTTGTATATGTGCATATATATGTTTCAATTTATATAATATTCATATAGAATATATGTAAATATATAAAATATTGGCAGAAGATTGTATGTGAGAGATTGTGTGACTATGTATATGTTTATTATGAATGTATGCACCTGTTTGTGTTTTGTGATTGTGTATGAGTATGTATGTATATATGTGATGTATATGTGATTGTATCTGACTATATGTATACATATATGTATATGTATATGTATAGATGTGTGTTTATATGTGGTTTTGTGTATGTGAGTGTGCATTGTATGTTTGTGTGTATGAGTGTGTGGTTTTGTGTATGACTATATATGATTGAGGGTGTATTGGTGTGTGGTTTTGTGCATTTGGATGAATGTATCTATATCTGTATTTGTGTATATGGTTTTGTGTCTTCTACCTTCTGTCTGTCTACCTTTCTGTCTATATTTTAGGATATCAGGAAATTGACTACTATTTCTGACCAAGCCAGCTCAATCAGTCAACAGGGTCTCTAGGGAGGGAGTGAGGATTGAAAAGAAAAAGACAATTAGACAACATTATAACATGACTCCAGCCCGTGCTGAGGCTGAAGCACCTTTATTTTTTTTTCCCAGTCTGGTTTTATATCAATCTTCGTACATTAAAAAAAAACATAGTCAGTTCTTAGACAAAGACAAAGTAAGCAAGCAAAGCAGTAAACAAAGAGATCACACAAGATATAAATCAAGCAAGGCAGTGAACAAAGCGCCATGGTCTCTGTTTCTAGGGGCTTATCAGGATGACTAAGATAAAAGGAATGCCACATATTCCTAGGTTCACCTTGAGCCTTGTATTAGCCCAAATGTGAATATTCTTAGCTGAGCCTACTTCCTTGTTGAGTCCAGTGACAAATGCTTGCCAAATTTCTAGAAGTGGCCCCAAGAGCTCTCCACGTATTTCTTTGCTAAATAAATTTCTTCGCTTCTCCTAGAGAAGAGTTCACACATCATCACTGCTAAGCCTTAAAAATGGTCAGTTCAAAAGTCAGTTAATGGTGGTAAGCGCTCAGTGGTTGAAAAACAGATGCTGTGTAAGCCCAATGACCTGTGTTCAATTCCTGGGACCTACAGTGGAAAGAGAAAAACAGCTCCTGAAGTTATCTTGCACCTCTTTCATACCATGGTAGTGGCCATATACCACTAGGTATGAGAATCGTGTTGGTTAATCTCCTAATTGTGCTAAGCATGCACACACAATACATACGCAGAAGCTCTGCTCATCTCTTCACATAGAATGACCTGTATTCCTCAATAGTCATGTGTCGCTTCTAAATACAACACATACTCAGTATCTACCAACAAGAAGATTACATTGGGGAATTGGGGATCACTTTTTCTGAATAACTGCGTGGTTTAAGAAATATGGCAAAACATGAATTTCCATAGTCAGAAAACAAATACCAACATAAGATTGTTGGGGCTGCAGAAATGACTCAGTATTTAAGAGCACTTGCTGCTCTCTCAGAAGATCCAAATTTGTTCCTGACACCCACATCAGACAACAGATAACCATCCATAGCTCCAGCTCAAGAGAATCTGATGCCCTCTTCTGGCCTCTGAGGATACCCACATGCATGCACACATATAATCTAACACACACTCACACACATGCACACACGCATGCTCATGTACACTTCTAAGTAACAGGCACAGGATTTGCTAAGACTTGCCACAACCACTGTACAAATGGATGACTGTAAGCATGTAAGCAGTGCGTTGAAAAGCATCAGAAAGTTTCCATGGAGACAGCACAGAATCAGAAAGCAAAGTTTTCAGCAGATGGGCAGATGCGGATATCCTCTGATGATTGCCAGCAACAACCCCCCTGACATTTTTATCCTTAGAAGATTCTTGTCAGTTCTAGTTGCAAATGGAGTATTGGGCTTGGTCAAGACAGACAACCTTTGCTGAAGTGATCAATAAAGATTTCAGTTTTTTACGCAGGGCTATTCAGATGAAAATGGGAAAGAAAAAAAAAACTCATGGAATGACAAGTGCATGATTATTTCATAAAACAATAGATTTAGTTACACAAATCTATGATTGTGCCAGAAGGAAGAAGGCTAAATATTATGAATTAAGAAGAAAACCTGCTGAACGCCTTGCCTTAAGCACTTTCTGGGTTTTCATTCAAAGCCTCTGTCATCTGTCACCTTCACAGACATGTCCAAAGCCTACCTCTTAAATCTAAGACTGATAACGACAATGAGCCACCACACCACCCTTCAAAGATAAATTCTGCTCACGGTGGTTCCAGTGTCCTGGGACCCTCTAGTTCCTCCCCAGGACTCCTTTCAGCCTATCTCCATTCTTTGGAGACTCCCTGCCACCCCACAAAAGAGCTCTCTACACGGACTCACGTCTGCCCCACTTGTCCCTCCACTTTGTCAATACTGGAGACGGAACACAAAGCCTCGTTATATGCTTGCTCAGCAGTCACTCTGCTGAGAAAAGTGGACTCCTATTTCTTTATTTTAATTTTTAGAAAATAGCTTGCTTAGTTTCCCAGGAAGACCTCAAATGTTCATCTTCCTGCCTCAGTTTCCTGGGTAGTGACAATTGTACTCAAACTGGAAGCCATCTAGTACCCCTCAGCAGTATATTGTTAAGTACAGATGCACTCAGGAATTTTGCAGTATGAAATCCATTGAGTTCTTCATGTTGACTCCAAATTTCTCCACATATTACACTTCTCATAGAAGGATGGTTTTATTCGTGTGGTACATAAGACTTGTTCATGTGTATAGGACAGCACACTCACACTTGCTTTGAGACTACTTCCTTAACTAGGATCTAGACTATCAAGTCTTTACTGTTGACTCCTAAGGTCACACTGCACTGTAAACTGCATTTTGCAGTCCTTATTTCCCGTGCTGTAATGTAATTGTGTGTCTGTAATGGGTGTCTCCTTCTCTAGAGTTCCTGGAAACCAACAGGGAATACTCAGCCCCATCAAGGATCCAGGCTCTCTCCAAGAGGGCTTTGTCTCAGTGAGCTTCCATATCTGCTTGTCACACATGCTCCTCACAAACGCCTCCTGTTACGGATGCATTCTCTCCGTTTTGATGACAAGGAACTGAGGCTCATAGTCTCAGTAAGGCCTCAGCCATGGCCACAGAGATACACAGAATAATAGAAACAAAATCTAGTGCTTCACCCAAGTGCACAGTAATACTTCCACTTTTATGTGAAATCCCTAGCCATTGAGATCTTTTTTCAAATAACGACCAACAACCTCAAATACTTAAAAAAAAAAAAAAAAAAAAAAAAAAAAAACAAAAAAAACAAAAACAAAACAAAACAAAACAAAAACCAAAAAAAACCAAAAACACCTTTATGCTTCATCGGCCATGTTGAGATCAGTGGAACTGCTCTGGCCTTTCACAACTTATGAAAAAGTATGACCAGTATTAGCTGTGACAAGACCATTCAGAGCTTCACTGTTCAGAACTTCAGCTCTTCCCTAACCCTAACCCTATCCCTAACCCTAACCCTAACCCTAAGAGGATTTTAGACAAGGGGAGTTGAAATGACTTCACCTGAATCATGCCTGTCCTTTGGGAAAATCAACCAACCAACCAACCAACCATAAAAGAGAGACAACCCCCAAGGGAGTCAGGAAAGACTCTATTCTATTAACTTTCCATGTAAGTAAGACATTGGAGTGTGACATGCAGCCTCCAATTTCTAAGTACTCAAAGAACACATTTTCTAAAGTGTGCAAGTGAGTCAGTACATAAAACTTACTTTCCTGAGGCAGCAGCAAAGTTTGTCAGACTCTAGGACAGGGCTTGATGTCCTCAGGAAACCCATCGGTGTGTCACACTACGTACAGAGTGTCCCTTTCAGAGGAGTCCCTGGCGGTGCTATATCACATTCCTGCCCTCCTACAAGGTCTCCTTCTTAGCCCCATGAACAGGACTCTTGGTGTTTCTGGCACAATTCAATTCACTCAAAAATTTGGCTGGAGCCCAAAAGTCAGTTCCTAGGAGGAAGTTATTCTTCAAACACTGAGCTGGAGTTTCATAACTCTGGTTTGTTATTAGAAAATATCGGAAAATTCAAATCCCAGACAGCCATTGTTACCACCTATGCTACCGTCTCTCAGCTGGTCAAACAACTGTCTGAAAACTCTGCCGGTGCTCAATGTCCTCTGTACAGACAGCCCTGCTGCTGGCAGGCCCACTTGAAGCATTAAAGGAAGAGAAATGGTAGCACACAAGTTCATGGGGATAATAGGGCTGGTCACTGGATGTTCTCTTTAATAGATCTGATTGGATGGAAAAAGTAAAGCCAACATTTCTGCACTATGGTTTAGATATTAATTGTGTCTACCAGAAGTTTGTTATTTAGAAGCTTCATCTGCTCTGTAAGTGTTGGAACACCTGAAAAGCAAAGGCTGCTGGGAGGTGACCAAGTTATCAGTAAGAAGCATTGCCTTTGAAAGAAGCTGCAGGAATTCTTGAGGGGTACTGGTTAGCTCTCATGAGGAATGTTATAGAAGGGGATCCTGGCCCCTCCTACTCTCCAACATCCTGACTCACCATTAGTTGTTTTCACACAGGATTTCTGCCATAGTCCCATCTATCATTACATGATGATGCAGCCTAGGTGAGTCCCACTTAAAAGAGAGAGAGAGAGAAAGAGAGAGAGAAGAAAAGAAAAAAGAAAAATTCTCAAAGCTGTGAGCAAAATAAATCTTTTCTTTTCAATTTTCCATGATAAAGTTACCCAATTCTCTTCCAAGGTTTTAGTTTAGACTAAGAATAAAATGATGTTAATATTAAGGCAGGCCTCTATTGTAAGCATCCCTTTTAATGTTTGTTTTTATTTAAATAAGATAGGTTTGGGGGAGTGAAAGCATTTAACTTAATTGATAGCTGACAGACCTTTTCTGGTGCCTTGGCTAGTGTGAGCAGAAAGTATGAACCAGAGAGTCAGGCAGGCCGCCATCTTGGAAGCCAGACCGCCATCTTGGAAGCCAGACTTCCTTGCATATTACAGACTCTTGGGAGAAGCTGCACTGCAACCCCAGTTGCTTGCTTCTCAAACACAACTCTGGCTCCAAAAGACATTGTTCCAGCCGTAGCAAATTCACACAGGTGGTGCCAGACATTTCACCATCACAAGCCTTGGTAAACTCAAGGAGCCATTTCCACCCAGGGCAGAAGTGGAGTCTTCTCCAGCTTTTCTATCTGGTTTTAACACCAATTAGAGAGTACCCATGGTATGTATACCACTACTGCACCCTTGGGTGCCATGATGGTAAACAATGTGATTCATGGGCATCACAGCTGAGTAAGGGCTATTGGTCGCCTCCTTCTTCTGAAATCTTGCTTGGTGTCCTGTGGTACCATGAAATAGAGTTCTCAGGAAGGAGGCATCCGAGTAAGTTACAGCTCAGGGTCTCTGGGTCTTGTTTCTGAAGTACACATTATCTTCCGCATCTGGAGATAAACAAAGGCAACAAGTACTGTTTGGGGATTTGGACAGCCCTGACCAACAATTCAAAAGAGGGCTTCTCGTGTCTAGTAATGGAGTCATCGTTAGTGGTCTTTGAGTCTTCGAGGGAGTATTGCCAGCCAAATGAGAGATGCTGATTTAAATTATGTATGTATGTTTATACACATATTTATGTATGTTATAGCAGTTTTAGATAGTTAACACTGAGTTTTTATGACATTTTAGACATCCTTATTTTGTTTCACGTTTCTCCTTCTTCCTTTGTATTTACCTCCTTTCCCCACTTCTACTTGAACTCTGCTGTCCCCTCTTTACCACCAAAATAACAACAATGCATTGTGGGAAATATCTGTAGAAGAAAAATGCACAGCAACCATGCTACAAAGACGAGATAAATGAAAGTTATTCGTGAAGAAACATTGTCATACCACCTACACCATAGTATGTTTCCACTGCAATAGGAATCCCATTGCAATAAAGCCTATTGCAATAGGTTTTTAAAGTATGGGATAAATCACTTCATGGGACAGATGAGTTAGGAAAGTCCATGTGTAGCCAATCTACTGATATTTTTAAAGCCAATAGTTGCATGTTTTATATTAGTTACTGTTTTGTGTACCTGCCCCCCACCTCAGGGAATAAGTTCCTAAGAATAAGAATAATAGTTGTGTCCCAAATACCCTGTTTTCCTCCTACCCAGTCAGGTGGCATGTCCAGGCCTTAGACATAGTCAGAATGCTGTGGTGGCTGGTTGGTTGGGACCCTCAAGCTACTGTAGAGATCACATCCTTAATCTTTGTTCTCATTCACTCCAGATGCATACATCTTTATTAAATCTCTGTTAATCAGTTTGCTCGAGGATACATGCATTCAATAAATGTGTAGCATGCACAGTGTGCATATGTAGCATGCATAGTGTGTGTGTAGCATGCATAGTGTGTGTGCAGCATACATAGTGTGTACAGCATGCATAGTGTGTGTGCAGCATGTATAGTGTGTGTGCAGCATGCACACTGTGTGTATGTAGCATGCATAGTGTGTACAGCATGCATAGCGTGTACAGCATGCATAGCGTGTGTGCAGCATGTATAGTGTGTGTGCAGCATGCACACTGTGTATATGTAGCATGCATAGTGTGTGTGTAGCATGTATAGTGTGTGTGCAGCATGTATAGTGTGTGTGCAGCATGCATAGTGTGTGTAGCATGCATAGTGTGTGTGCAGCATGCACACTGTGTGTATGTAGCATGCATAGTGTGTGTAGCATGCATAGTGTGTGTAACATGCATAGTATGTTGTAACATGCACAGTGTGTAGCATGCAGAGTATGTGTGTAGCATACATAGTATGTGTGCAGCATGCATGTTGTGATTTTGGTCTGTGTTAGACCCGACCTTGAACACAATCTTCCACTATGACTCATCCATCTTCTCATAAAATACAAGCTTTACTATGTCCAGGAAAGGGACTGTTGACCGTTGGAAACTGATGGTGCCTCTCAGTGGGTAGATAATGTTGGTTTTCATCTCTTCTCTTTGAACTTGCAAGAGTTATTGTCCAAGACATTCCTTTGGCATTTTACAAGGACGGTAACTCCACTCAGAAAGCCAGGAACATGAAAGTTAGTTTATTTAACAGGCACTATTTGTTTGGCATACAAGAGCAGGACTCAGCAGGGATGCTCATGAGCTCGGAGACTTAAATAATTACATTAACAGACAGTAAAAAGTGGGGTTAAAAGGAGACAATGTTGGTGCAAGTACCTCATGAGCTTCTGTGGACATCATCCCCCCTGTAATTGTGCTCAGTGTCCTCTAAGCTCTATCAGCTTGGTGGGGTAGAGGATGAAGGTGAGGAAGGAGCAGAGGCATGCTTTCCCTGTTTACATTCCATCTGGTCAGTGCCGTGGTTCCTTCTTCCATCTCAACTTTTAAGAGAGCCACACCTTGTCTCCTGGATATTTTGGTACCCAAGCAAGCTTATTTTTTTGATCCTTTAAATGTTTTTATTATTACACTTACTTATTTGTGAGAGGGGGTGCCCGATGCACAAAGGACAACTTGCTGGAGTCAGCTCTCTCCTCCCACCATGTGGGTCATGGGAATTGAACTGGGATCATCAGACTTCGATGCAAGCACCACAAGCTGGATCATCTCACCCAGCAACCTTATTTTTCTGCTTCATGTCAACCCTACCCTTCAGTAGAGCCTGAGGTACATGTCTAACCATACCATGTCCATAACTCCTATGCTGGTGGTCTGAACACGCATGTAATATCTGTGGAATAAGTACAGAGTCTCACAGACCTATTGCATCTGGAATGGGGCTGGGGAGTTTGTCTCTTATTGACTGTGGTAAGTGGCTTATCTTGGGGCACTTAAAATTAAGAACCACTTCATCTGGCACCTGAAATAAACACTGATACTAAGGGAAATCACCACGGTATTCAAGACATAATAGAAAGAAAACTCTCATACACACCAAGGAGTTATTTATAACATCATCCTCTCAGTCCACTGACTCAAGCTCCAGAATGACCAAGAGAGGCCTTTGGTCAATGAGCAGTGAAGACCTGCCCCGCTGCCTCTTAAAAACTGTAACCAGCACTCGCTGGGTCAGATTACAAGCTCTGGCCTTAAGACAGGTAAAACAATGATGCCGGCCTCTCACACCCAGTGTGGGGTGTGTGTGTGTGTGTGTGTGTGTGTGTGTGTGTGTGTGTGTGTGTGTGTCTGTCTGTCTGTCTGTCTGTCCATCTGTCTGTGTCTCTGTGTGTGTAAGCATGTCTGTCTGTCTGTCTCTGTCTCTGTGTGTATGTCTGTCTGTTTCTGTATATGTGTTCATCTATCTGTCTCTGTCACTGTGAGTGTATATGTCTGTCTCAGTTTGTCTGTTTCTACTTGCGTGTCTGTCTGTCTGCCTCTGTGTATATGCCTATATGTGTCTGTCTCTGTCCATCTGCCTCTGTCTGACTGTCTGTCTGTGTGTGTGTGTGTGTGTGTGTGAGAGAGAGAGAGAGAGAGACAGAGACAGAGACAGAGAGAGAAGGAGAGAGAAAGAGAGGTGGGGAGAGAGATATGTTCATGTTTGGCTCCCAGAGATGGAACCCTTCAAAACCAAACAGCAACAGCAAAGAAGACAGTGAAGAAAATGGACCTAGAATCTGACAGATGAGTTGACCCAACTCTCACCTACTTCTTATTGCACGAATTCTTATTGCAACTCTCACCTACTTCTTATTGCACAAATACCTTAGATAAATCAGAGTCGGAGATGAATAAAGGTATAGAGAACATACAGGAAGATGTTTTTATAGCCCTTGACAAGAGGACATCTCCGCATGATCAGAAGGCAGTAAAGGAGAAAATGTGATTTCAGTGACCTGAAAGTAAAAACTATATACAGGAAAGACAATCCAGGATAACAAACATTGGAAAAGTGAAAGAAGACTTAGAGGAAATGTTTGCAACAGGTGTTACCAACATAGAAGCGGTGTTTGCTGTAAGTTAATCTCTGCAAAACAAATTCAGCAGAAGAGACAGATGTGCTCTTTCTGTCTGTCTCTCTCTGTCCATCTATCTGTCTCTGTCTCTGTGTGTGTCTCTGTGTCTGTCCATCTATTTCTGTCTCTCTCTCTGTGTGTCTGTCTGCCTGTCTCTATCTGTATGTATGTCTATGTCTGTCTGTCTGTCTGTCTGTCTGTCTGTGTTAGCTTTAAGTCCTTAGAGAATGTGTGGTTTTGTTTATAAATTTAATAAAGCAAGTAAGAATTACATCTCAAATGTGCATTCTCTATAGCCTCCTCTGAGATGGCACTCTAAAGCCATGTCCCGTGTCTGAGAACCCACCTGGAAAGTAAACGGCATGATGTGTCTGTGTGGTGTCAGTGTGAGGACCCAGCACAGAGCCTGGAGAGTAAATGGCATGATGTGTCTGTGCCGTCTCAGTGTGAGGACCCAGCACAGAGCCTGGAGAGTAAACGGCATGATGTGTCTGTGTGGTGTCAGTGTGAGGACCCAGCACAGAGCCTGGCACAGAAAGGCTTGCCTGAGGTGGCTTTTGTTGTTGGTTCACTTTCTTAGAACAAAGAGGTCTCTGTTGTTTCTTTAAGGTTGGGTTCCTATGCCACTGACTCTGGAGTGATAGTGCTCCAAGTGCTGCAAGAGACAGTGGTTCCCAGCTCTGGGTCATCAGATCCAGGAAATGGGAAGCCGGAAAACACCAACTGCCACAGGGAAGCCAGGAAGCTTGGCTCCAGCCACCCATTTCCCTGGAAAGGACCCTTGGGAATTAAACGCTGTCTTCTGGTTCTTCACAATTAGTCAAGACAGGGGCCTTGGAAATGGTCCTAAACTAGTGTCACACCTCGTTTTCCAGGATGAAAACATATTGCCTGGGGGTCACTTGCACTATCCTGCCTCGTGTTTAGTAGTGGGGCTTTTGTTAGCCTGTGGTGTTTGTTGGAAGCATTGTCAACCTAAGTGGCATTGCTTCCTTTCAGACACATATACATCACGTGTGTAGTTTACATAAATATAAAGCAATTAGGTTGTTTGAGGTGTTATAAGTCCCTTATCCCTCTTTTTCCTTCTGTATTGAACACCCTCCCTCCTCCCCAGTTGAAGCCCTGCCCCATTTTCCCATTTCCCAGTTCATATCACCTGTATCCTACTGTTCTCTCAGAATCCCCCTCGTCCACCTATGGCCCCTCTGATGGCTAGTTTTATGCCAACTTGACATGAGCTATAGTCATCTGAGAGAAGGGAACTTCAATTACAAAGATATCTCCACAAGAGTGGGCTGTAGGCAAGCCTGTGGGACTTTTTTTTTTTAAATCGTTGATTGATGTGAGAAGCTCCAGAACATTGTGGGCAGGGCCACCCCTGGCACTGGTGGTCCTGGGTTTTATAAGAATGCAGGCTGAGCAAGCTATGAGAAGCAAGCCAGTAAGCAGCACCCCTCCATGGCCTCTGCATCAGCTCCTGCCTCCAGGTTCCTGCCCTGCTTGAGCTCCCACCCTGACTCCCTTCAGTGATGATCAGCAATGTGGAAGTGTAAGCCAAATAAACCCTTTCCTCCCCAGCTTGCTTTGGGTGATGGTGTTTCATCACAGCAACAATAGATTTAATTAAGACAGTCCTTTTACACTTTTCCTGGTTTCTGCTGTTTTTTTTTTTTTTTTTTCATACTGAATATTCCCATCTGATGATTCGGAGCTAAGAACTATGATGAAAACATATGGTGTTTGTCCTTCTGGCTCTGGGTTACCTCACTCGATATAATCATTTTCTGAGTCCATTTATTTGCAAATTTGAATTCTCTAATCTTTAGATCAGAATTATCCAGGTAACCCTTGATTACTGCTCTGCAGTTGAGGGTAGGCACTTAGCGACACTTCACCCTTAGGACACAGGATTTGGATGACTGAAGCTTGATCTGACCTACACGCCTCTCTCCTGTAGTCTGACTTCCTTGGTGCAAAGAATACTGTGCAAGCTGACAAGGGAGGAAAATAATAGTCCTACTACCTAGCTTCAATACCTATAAGCCATGGCAAGTTATTCACAAAGGCTTAAGATATTCATAAAGGTACCTCAAATGGCATTCACCTATTGGTGGTAACCAACAGCTGTCTAATTGGACGTGAGACCCACTCACCAGGAGGGAAATCATGCCTGATACTAGAAACTTAGCCAGCTTCCCGGGGTTAGTGGTGTCATAGGCCTTAGAAAAGAATCTACACTGGGCAGTGGTGGTGCATGCCTTTAATCCCAGGAGCTGGGAGGCAGAGGCAGGCAGATTTCTGAGTTCAAGGCCAGCCTGGTCTACAGAGTGAGTTCCAGGACAGCCAGGGCTACACAGAGAAACCCTGTCTCGAAAAATCAAAAAAAAAAAAAAAAAAAAAAAAAAGAAAGAAAGAAAGAAAGAAAGAAAGAAGAAAGAAAGAAAAGAATTTACAACTATACTTTGTTAGACCAGTACAATTCCTTACACTAAATATTATCCTTATAAGTAGCCACCACCCCTCATCAATAAATCCTCTCTTTACATTAAATGAAGGCCACTACAGAAAGCCACAATTGGACACCATGTAGAAACAACACCTACATGTTTGATCCATCTCCATCGATGCTCTTTCATTGATGGCTTGGGGATCATCATGGAAGATGGTGGGAGGGGAAAGAAAGAGCCAGAACACCAGGAGTCTCCTGTGGAACAGACTCTGCTAGATATGGTAGCCTAAACAAGGCTGGACTAATGGTATTCTCAATGGCATGATAAAGTGGAAAGGGAAATTTTTCAGAAGGTCCCACCCCTAGACAAAGAACTGCAGACAACTCATAAGTGTTGGGAGAATAATACTTAGTTTCTCCCAGGGATGAGCCTCCTTCCAGTGGTCCAATACAGAACAGCCATGCCTGACACCATATACATACCACAGTTGTGGGTTGCCCTGGTGCTGTTTGTATTCTGATGTTAGTTCTGTAGAGGGGTTGCCCAACATTACATACTCAATGATCTCATGTGAACCTTCTCCCATTTTTTACTGGTCAATGAAGGCTACAGCCTATGATTGGGGAGTAGAGAGGAGAGGTGGGACTAGAGGTTTGAGAGTGGGGGCAGGTAGAGAAGGAGAAGAGGATGAGAGGGGAGGAGAGAGGGTAGAGGAGGAGGAAGCTATGATAGACCTGAATCACGTGGCCAGGAGAAACTACAAGTAGGAAGGAGGTCTTATAGCTGGGGAATAAGTTAGTATAGTGTTGTATCTGCCCAATATAGGCATATAGCTTATAATTATAATAACTGGATTGTGTGTTTTTCAAAAGGGCTTATTGGGGTTGGAAATTCTCGGAACATACCACCACCAAAAAAAGACTCTGAAAGTTACACACACACACACGAGCATGCCCATGTGTTATATGTTTGCATCTATACATATGTACACACACACATATGTAAGAATAATAAAAAAAGAGAGACTATCAACTTGAGGAAGGGAGGCATGGGAGCATCTCAAAGGAGGGGCCTTTAGAGCGGAGGAAAGGACGTTGGAGAAGTGGCATAACTCTATTGTAATTTAAAATACAGTTTTAGAAAAATACAAGTGCAGAGAGGCTTTCGCATGATGTCTTGGGCCTAGTTCTCAGGAAGCTCCAGTGGCCAAGAAGAGAGGAACACAGCCAGGGCTGAGTGATCCTGGAATCCAACAACTCTGGCTTTGTGCCCCACTTCTGGGCTGCCTTCCATCTTCTCCCATGACTCTGTTACAATTTGCAATAATGAGTGTTATGCACACATGAACGTACACATTCACACACATATACACTTTTAATGTTTTTAAGTCTTCATTCAGTGGTCAATTATGGTTCCTTATCAGCTTTTCAGCTGTATGTTAAATGCACACAAGAGACCCAGCTTCCTAAGAGTTGTACATCTTTGTAGCATAGTCATCCTATCTATCAATAGAATATTGATCCCTCAGAATGTCCAAATCTTCAAGTGCTCCAGACTTTCATACAAAACAGTGCAGTATTCTATATAACCTGCACACTCACCCCCTATATTTCAGGTCATGGCTGAGTGACTATAAATACCTCAGACATTCTAAATGCTACAAGGCAGCTGGAAATGGTGACCAGAATCTGTGCATGTCCAACACAGATGCAACATTCAAGGCTATTATTTCCCATCCATGTCGTGTTGAAGTCATAGTTGAGGAACCCACAAACACACAGGACCACCGAGACCTATTACTAGGTATACAAGTGCATCCAGGGACTTAGGAAAGTCTCAGACTCCTCTCAGGATTTTCATTAAGGAGGCAATGTCATCATGTTATTTTAAAACATTTTTAGGCATGAAAGGAATGAATGAATGTTTGTAACGCCTCGGTGGATAGGAGCTAAGGAGAAATGCTCTGCTCTCTTTTGTTTGAAGAGTATTATTTTCTTATCATTATTAGTTCCTTGAGAATTTTGAGAATATTTTAATCATATTAACCCATCTCCCCCAGCTCCCTACAGATACATTCCCCACATCCCAACTCACCCAGTGCTATGTCCTCTTTTTATAAAAAACACATTAAATACAATTTGTGCTGCTCATACACTCTTGGGTATGTGGCATCCCACCAGAGCATGACTGACCTACCAGGAGCCACACCCTTAAAGAAAACTGAGTCCCCTCTCCCAGCAGCTACTGGTTGTCAATAACTCCACATCTATGAATGAGACTTTAAAGCCAGGTATTTTATGGAATAAAAACTGAAAATGAGCCTTTCCTTGGGGTTCTAACAAAACAACTTGTCTCTGCTGGCCTCTGTTTCTTATTTGGGACTGAAGACAATCCTGCCTGCTCCACAGGGAGTTGCTGAGACTGGATAAATGCTGTGTCAGGAAGAGGAGAGAAGGGCAGTTGAGGACTGGCCAGCTTTGGCAAGTAGCTGGGCCATCAGAAACCCCTCCAGGTTCTGAGGTAAATTACCCAAGCTGCTCAGCAACTCTCCTCCAGTCTTATCTACCCTGGAACACACATCCTCCCTCAGGGTTTGACTGCTGGATCATTGACCTGTGCGACAGGCTGGGGCAACTTCATGCTCTGATTCATTCCAGGCTCTTGGTCTGAAAGGGATTTCTAGCTCCAGAACCCTCTTTAAAAACCTTTCCCTTTCTTTAAAGTCAACCTCCTATCTCTCCTCTCTAAAGAGCTTCAGACCACTGGCCAGCATTCCTCTCCCTTCCTTTTTCCTCTATATCCCTGTTCCTGTCATCCCCCACCTCCCCTTCAATGATGACAGGCAACATTCCTTGTACATTACCCTTAGGAGGGAAGGGAAAGCATTTTGTCTAAAGTCAATTTAACCACAGCTGATTTCAAAACTCAAATCTTAAAAGCTTTGACTTTTAACTGGCTATCTGAAGCACAAAGGTTTGGGTTTATTTCTGCTTTCATTTGTTGGAATACATCCCTATACATCATAAGTCAAACATCTAGAAGTCACAAGCATAGAGTTTATACAAAGCACAGTTCTTATTTCAAAGAAGCACACATCAGAGCTAGCATGTAACACAAGTACCATGGGAGTGTTTCTGGGTTTGAAGCCTCAGTGAAAGCATGGATGGAGAAGCTGGGCCTCCAGTTTGGGGAAGTAATCCAAAAGTCTGCAAACCTCTTATGGAAGCCCATCTTTCACAATGGAGACAGCTGACAGGTGTGATGATTTGGATATGTTTGGCCCAGGGAGTAGCACTATTTGGAGGTGTGGCTCTGTGGGAGTAGGTGTGGCCTTGTTGAAGTAGGTGTGTCACTGTGGGAGTGGGCTTTAATACCCTAATCCTAGCTGCCTGGAAGTCAGTCTTCCACTAGCAGCCTTCAGGTAAAGATGTAGAACTCTGAGCTCCTCCTGCACTATGCCTGCTTGGATGCTGCCATGCTCCCACCTTGATAATAATGGACTGAACCACTAAACCTGTAAGCCAGCCCCAATTAAATGTCCTTATAAAGGTTGCCTTGGTCATGGTGTCTGTTCACAGCAGTAAAACCCAAACTCTACAGGTAAGGATGAATGCCTGAGGACATGAACTTAAAGGAAACTCAGAATTCAAAGAACTGAGCAAACTATAGGGACCCCTGAAAAGTTTCTGGGATCCTCCAGTAGAGCAAGCCTCTCCCTCCTGAGAAGAGAGTCAGTGTAAGACATCTGGGAATCAAGGACACAATTCCCAGGACCCAAGTTAACAGTCACTACTTGGTAACTACTATATGGGCAATAGTGAGGGATAGATAGGAGGGTAAAAGATGGGAAAGAGGGAGAGAGAAGGAAGGTGAGAGAAGTGAGGAAAGGAAGGATGGAGGGAGGAAATATTGAGCTAGCTTCAATGCCTGATGGGCCGTATGTAAGATTAAAAGGACCTACATCATCTTGAATTGGTGTGCTAGATAATTTTAACTGTCAATTTGATAGTGCCTTGAATCGCCTGAGGAGAGGACTTCAACTGAGAAACTGTCTAGATACTGTTCATCTGCAGATATGCATGCTGGGAGCAGGGGTAGGGAGTGGGGAGATCTTGATTGTTGATATAAGGAGACCCAATATCAACCCAACCCAATGTGAACAGCACCCTTCCCTTGTTTGGAGTCCTGGACTGTGTAAGAGCAGAGAGAGCTAGCTGAGTGTGTAACAAACAACCAAGCACCCACACATTTCTTCTTCCTCTGGCTTTGACTGTGGGCTCAAGGCTTAATGTTCCTGCTCTGAGTTAACCATAGTAGTGGGCTCACCTGTAATGGAAAATCAAATAAACCCTTTCTTGCCAATGTTGCTTTTTGTCTGGATGCTTTATTACAGCAACAGAATAAAACTGGAGCAACTGAGAAGGAAAACTGGATGGTTTCTCCTACCACCCTCAGAAGGAGCGATCCACTGTTGCGTTATAGAGAAATCAGGTAGCATTTTGTTACTAAAAGTCACCCTGCTTCTCATTGGCCCTCAAATCTTCTGGCTGACTACTAGTACAGCACTGTCTCAGTTTATGCCCCAACTGTCCTACAGCCTGAGAGTTCCTCAGTTCCAAGCAAGCCAGGATGGTTGGCCACTCTACCCGCTATGTGTGTAGCATCTTTCCACACCACATTCCTGTTTCGGTTTTTAGTGGAGTAAAGACGTTTGGACTGAGTCCATTTGATCAAAAAGAGTGAACACTGTGCCACTACTTCACTGAATTATAATGACTGAGAATGAAATCTAACAAATAATTAAAATACAGCAGAATAAGAGAGTGCAAGATAATGCCACCAGAGAGCTCTGTGCACCAATTAAAATGACTAAATTTAGATAGACAATAATAAATATCGGCAGGACTGTAGTGACAATTTTGGAATTTTGGTCTCTTTTTTAAAAAACAGAAATATTATGAGAATATGTTTTTGTTTTAATCCCAGATGTGGAGATATGGGGCTGCTCCAGACTGTCTGCAGCAGCTGACTATGATTTTCCTAATGCTCTAGCAGAGGTGTTGTTTTGCCTGCTGTAGGTAGTTTCTATGGATGTGTGATAGTTGGAGTTCTGGGGACTTTTCAGAGGATATATGAGTGCTAGGGCCCTGAGAGATGGGTTGGGTTGTTGGTCATTGTTGGTTGTTATTGGTTGAGATTTTTTTAAGTAGCTGTGCACAAAGAAGAAACAACAACAAGAAGAAAATAGATATCCTGATCGCAAAGATTAAATTTGCCCTCAGGAACTCAACACCCCTAATCAGCAGGAAGTAGTCTAATGATAATGCCTCCTGCTTTCTGACCCATGACTTTATTCAAGGACCTCCTTCCTTTCCTCTCCATCCTTTTTTCTCTCATGTCTAGTGTTAAGGGGTTGAAAAAATGGAAGAAAAGGGGTGGGGAAGGGTAGAAGAAAAGAGGAACACACAAAGTAGCAAAGACAGCTACACAGAACTGTGAAACACCTGAAACTCTAATGCACTTACCATGCTGATAAGAATATACATGTGTGTACCCACTTAGGGGAGTGGATTGTCGCTTTCATAAAATATAAATACATACCTACTTTTTGACCTAGAAATTCCATTATTAGGAATTTACTCAGGACATAAAATGTGTGATCCAAGTGCTTTTTAGAAAAAGTAGCAGAAAGTAGAAAGGATCTAACTTCAGGTGAGCTAATAATGGTGTGTTCACACAGTGGAACTGTCAAAAACTAGGATGATCTCCCATGCATTTAACACACAGAGAACCTTAAAATGAAGGAAGGAAGTCAGATCAGTGGTCTCAGAGCCAGGAGAACAAGAATGGACCAGTAGAGTATTGGAAATAACCTCTGTTTTGCCCTGCTAATCTTTACAGGAATAAATACACACATCAGAATTCATCAAGATGAACACTTTAAAGAGGTACATTTTCTTGTTTCTAACCTAAATTATTAGTAACAAAATTGACTTTCAAAACACCAAGACAATATAACTTATAAGGTATACTAAATATTGTAATAAGTAAGCACAGATGGGCACAACAAGCCAATAAGGACTTCCCACAGAGGCTGGGGCTGCCTAGCCAGAAGGAGACAGAGAAATAGAGGCATGTTGGACCACCCAAGGAACCAGCAGGGGGGACAGATGCTGAAGGAAGATACTGTGAGGTTCAAGGATGGCATGAAAGGAGGATGTGGAGGAGAGTGGAATCCACATAAAAACTGAGAATAGGAGGGTGAGTTAAGAGAGATTGGGGAAAGCCTCTTATGTTCTTCTCATGGACTCTGACCTCATATTGCCCAATTGTGACATCTGGATCCCCAACAAGGACACCTGGTCCATGTGTCACAGATAATACATTACTAATTAGGACTTATGGAGGTTATCTCTGCAGTGACCCAAAGGTGGTAACAAAGGGTCAGAAAACCATGTCAACATGTGTATATTGTCTCCCCAGGAGAAGTCTTGTCAACAACAGAACGACAAATTTGAAAGTTGAAGCAGTGTAAGGTCATGTGCACCAAAATACTGGAATAAACCAGGAAGTGTTGGCTTATTGAGAGGCCAAAGTCATGACAAAATCAAGTGGACACTGCTGTGGAGGAGCAGGTTCACGATTGGAAATTCTACCAGAGCACTACCTCTAAATCTCTGTATGGCTCCTGTGCATTCTTGCATGATTCCAAGAAACTCTTTCAGATGTCCTTTCTTAACATCCTCCTCTCTATACCTTGAATTATGAGTCAGAGGCTAGGAGGCTGGAGTGAGGTGGGAGGAGCTGTTTAGAGTGATCGAGCAAGGAGAGCCTTTCTCTGACCTAAGAGCCTCACCTCTGGGAAGGACAAGTGTGGCTGGCCTAAAACGACCCTCCAGACTGTGTTGTTTAGATCTAGCCTGATGCCTCTCAAACAATCCAACTTAAAGGGCCTTTAAAAAGCATACTCAGTGATAGGCAATGGGTCCTAACAATTAAAACAAGCAATTCTGCAGAACACTAAAGCACGTGGCTCTTGCCACAAGGTGTATCAGAACAAAGCCTGACACAGAAGGATGACACCATCACATTCTCCTGGCACATGTTTACTGGAACTCAGATCGATGTTCACATCCACACCATAGTTTCCCCACCATTGGGAGACAGTCCTCTCTCCTGGAACAGAGAATGATGGAACACCCATATACAACCTGCTCAAATATTTGTTGAGATTTGCCTTCTCCAGTCTATTGTAATGCTAAGTTGGGGCCCTTAAGACCTGGAGTCTGCAGTAGGCCCTAGGACCCCTGCCCCCAACTTAATTCTAATTGGCAAATAAAGATGCTGACAATCAATAGCAGGGCAGAAGAGACATAGGTGGACATAGAAGAGACCACAAGGAAAGGCAGAGAGAAGCCATCATGGAAGAAGAATATGCAGGAGGAAGAATTAGGAGCTGACATGGGCTAAAGACCAAGAGAATGTGGCCCAAAGGGATGCCCAGTTGGAACATAATAAATGGTAAGTGATAACTTACTATTAAGAGCAGCCCAGATGGAATGTAATAAATAGTAAGTAATAACTTAGGGTTACTGATCGGAAAGGAGATTCTAACAGCATAGAGGGTAAGCAGCTGCCCAGCTACTGTGCTGCCTAAGGCATATTTAAAAATATAAAGGCTGTGTGTGTGTGTGTGTGTGTGTGTGTGTGTGTGTGTGTGTGTGTGTCTTTCATCCAGGAACGTAAATGGTCTGAGGTTGGGGAAGAAGCCCCATGCCAGGATTTTTATTACTTTTTACTACAAATATTTGCAACAAAATTAAGTTCTCTCTCAGTACAATAATACAGGCATCAGCAGAAACCTGCACCTTTCAGCCAATAGAATCTAGGGAAACCTGGAACCTTGCTGCAGGGTATGTGTGGTAGAAGGGCATGCACAAACTGCACACTAGGGAGAAAATTCCAAAAGAAGATGGCTTTCTGGAAGTGGGGAGCTAGGACATTAGGCTGGCCATGCTTAGCTCTCAGGCTCAAGCCTGGGGAGGACCTGTGACAAATAGCCCCAAACTGGACATGAGTCACAGTATAGTCTGGCTTCTGAGAAGGCTGTAACTCTCAGTCCCCTTGACTCACCCTTATTCTCTGTAGAGCAAACTTCACCTTGCAGCCACCCACAGATGCTGGACACAGAGGGAACTGTCACAATCAGAGCCTCTTACTAAGCTGCATATCCCACACTCCACTCTCGTGGCTTTAGCACAGGAGACTTCCTAATGCAATGGTGACCAGATACCCTTGAGAGTGTAGGTCTACAGTTGGGCAGTGTCTGAAACTGAGTCAGATACCTCTGAGCCTTGAAGAAGCTGCCATCCGTTCTCTGGGGGGACAGACTCTCTGCTTTAGTGGTCACAGAAAGGGGACCACTCATTAAGAAGAGAAAGGGAAACTTCAAAATTCCTGAGTTAACAGTTCAGGTCACTCTGTTGGAAAATAATAGCTGGTCTCACACTGTCAGGAAGAAAAAGGGAAATATGATTCCCCAGCCATTTAGGGCCTGCCCACTCATCATGCAACTAATCGCTTAAAATATATCAGCTATTTTCCTAGACTGGCTGTCTTCTAGGTAGCCATTGCTTCTCAGGGCAGTAGAGTGTGGAATCTGGAAGCAGTCTATGGGTGGAAACAATTCAGACCCAGGTTTGAACAGCCACTTTACTGGGACCTTAGGCAAAGTATTCAGCTCTTCTGTATCTGTTTCCTTTGTGTAGAAGGAGAGATAAATAGGGACAGACCATAAAGACTAGCTTCCTCTAAAGTGCAGGTCTCCTGACAAACGCACATATGTGGGCATAATTGTATCTCAGTTAGGCTGTCTACTGCTGTGATGAAAAACAATGACCAAAAGAAATTTATGGAGGAAAGGATTCATTTGAGCTTACAACTCTCAGGTCAAAGGGTATCATTGAAGGAGTCAAGACAAGACAATATACGCAGAGTCTACCCAAACACTTTTCTTCCAATAAGGTACTTGGCCATTCATTGACTATGGGTATCTGAGTGGGTCCAATCACTAATATTTATGGAGGGATGGATGCCTGACCACTATCATCTGCATCCACAGAAAAGGAATTGGGATCTCAAGATTTTACGTCAATCATTTAGGTGGGACAATACAATTGACATTTTAGCTGCATTCTTGCTCCTGCCCACAAATTAACTGTTACTAATAGACTTGCCAGGAAAGATTGAATGTCAACATGAGCCCTGTCTAAGAATACATATCCCCACAGGTCCAATCGTGGCATGAATCATACAGAAGTAACCAATCGTTTTCTGATTGGCTCTAAGGTCTACTCCATGAGATAGAACCCACCCCTGAGACTGATAAAGGCGTCAAGAACCTGCAGCTAAATAAGCCCCAGGCCTTGAGAGAGAAACCAATTCTATTTTCTACTAAGTAATCATAGTATATATGACTACAAATTATTTACTAATTGATCAGTGTATCTCTCAACCCTCATCAGTAGATGTCAGTTAGCACAGAGCGCTTCAAATTGATCAGTCAGCAGAGAACAAGAGACTTGGCAGTGGTCAAGCTTGAATGGAATGTACAAATCACATCCCTTGCCCCCTAGTAACTAACATTACTAGTGGCTTCTTCATGGAAGTGGGTCTAGAAAGATTTGAAGAGACAGGTGGTCAATAACTTCAAGGAAACAATATTTTACAGAAAAAAAAAAACAGGCAGTTATAAGGATGAATTCACAGTGATTGTGATGTTTGCATAAGGTCTGCACAGGCTTCAGACAAGCAAAAAGAAAAAAAAAAAATCTCAGCATGAACCTGGAGAAGTGAGCAGGAAATCCCACCCTAGCCGAGGGGCCGCTGGCATCTATCTGATCGCTTCTTTGGGAAGGAACAGCTGTGAACAAGGTGACCTCTGGTAGGTCAACCACTCTTCAGGGAAGGCCGGACTCCCTAGTTTTTGGGAAGCAAACTGAACTCAATTGGGGGGCGGGGTAGGGAGAGAATAGTCAGAGTTGAGTGGATAGGAAAGTGAGTGAGGTGGATTAGGGAGCAGTTGGAGGGGGATGAATATGATCAATATACACTATGTGGAATTCTCAAAGGATTTACAAAAATAGTGTTTACTTTAAAAACGCAATATGCAAATACGTTGTCACAAGTTTCCGAAGCCTGGTGTTGAGTCTCTGATTCCGGGAAACTGCACAGAGCAGCACATTCCTAAATGGTGCTTCTCAGTGAGCTGAGATTGCTGTCCAGGATGAGTCATGGGGAGGCAGGAGGCAGCCACTGGGAACTGAAGCGCTGATAACTGTGGTGTGATCCACAAGCTCACAAGGTGAAATCTAGGAGGAAGTCTCCATTTCCAGAGGGACGCTCGCCAGCTACAAAGAAATGACTGAAACGGGGAGTCCATACAGGAAAGGCTCTGAAAAAACATGAGTGCCTGGCTGCTGGGTTCTCACGCAAAGCCTTAATAATTACGAGATCTTGGCAGAAATCCCAGTGAGCTCATGAGACCGGAGGGTCCCAGTACTGCCTTGGCGGCTCTGGAATGAGAGCATCTCCTACAGAGGCTGAGGACCAGAAGCCACATCTATTTCCAGGGCCAAAGACGAAGTATATCATTGACAGTCTTTTCCCAAGTTGAAAATTCCCACTTTGTTACTTACTAACTGAGCAACCTCAGGTAAATAAATCACATAACCTTTCTGAGACACAAGAAATAATAGCTAATAATCTCATTGTCATTGAAAAGTGATTGCCTCTTTATGAGATAATTATGCCTAATTCATTTTGATATAGCACCAAGGTAAACAGACTCAGTCTATAGAGCCCAAAGGCAAATATGCAAGACACTGTGAATCAAGGTGTATATTATAAATGCATAGTTATATATGTGAATCAAGAAACATATTATGTATGCCGTGTATTTATATGTGCAGTATGCTATGTATGATCAATTGGCCCTTTTCAACCAAGTTCTGCATCTGCAGATTTGTCAATATCAGATCTTAAAATATTAGAAAAAAGGGTCTTGGAATGTATCTGAGCACCACGCACCTGCTTAGCACCTACAATTCCCTCAGCAAGAAAAATGTTGATTGAAAAATTGTATCTGTACTAAATATGCACAGATAATATTTTCTTCTTGTTTCATAGACATGGTTATTTATACACATTATATCATCTTACATAGTATGGAGATTCAAGAGATGTTTGAAATAAATTATATATATACATATATACACATATATGTATATATACACATATATACACACACACAAATGTGTATGTGTGGATTTGGATATATACATGATATATATGTGTATATATACACAGTGTATATATGCATACACAATATCTATACACATATATGTGTGTGTGTATATACATATACATATTTCATAGGTCCCTTTATAACAAGAGAAAACACTTCAATCCACCTGCCCTGTCTGCTTAAGTAGGCCTCCCTATCCTTTGGAGAGCTGACTGAAAGTAAGGCTGCAGAGTCATCACTTTCCAGACTGATATTCTGAAGTGAACAGTTGCAGCAAAGTTGGCAGGAGTCCCCAGTGCAGGGAGTGTTTCTCAGGAGCCTCAAATAAGGGCAAGATAAGCCCTCTGGGAGCAAAACCAAGTATTGAGTGTTGAGTGGGTATTTCTATAGTCTTCTCTTGTGGGGGTATAAACACCATTTCCTCCCTCCTCCTGGAGTTTTAACAAACCAAAGTAAAATTCCACCAAAGTTTACTTTGGAAAACTCATGAGTGTGTTGGGCTCTTTTACAGAGCAATGGATAGGCGCACAGGTGGCCTTAAAAACAGTCATTCTGGAAGATCTGTAACCAGGATGGGAGGGGATTCCACCATAGCTGTGTAGATGTTGTCCTCTCCTGTGATTCCTCCTCACCTACATCCTCTACAGCAATGGTTCTCAACCTTCCTTATTCTGTGACCCTTCAGTACAGTTCCTCATCCTGTGGTGATCCCCAACAATAACATTATCATGGTTGCTACTTTATAAATGCAATTTTGTTACTGTTAGGAATCGCATGTAAATATTTTTGTACACAGAAGTTTGCCAAAGGAGTCACAACCCATGGGAGAACCACTGCTCTGCTTCTCAGAGACTCCACAGCCTCTTGCAATTAGGGAAGAATTGCATACAGCTGTTTGAAGAGAGGGTCTGGATACTCTAGTAAGGATCTGTGACTCTCCATGCTCTTCCTTCCAAGAGGAAATGTCAACAGTCAAAAGTCAACAAACACAACTGTGGTGATCTTTCAAGAGTAAGCCCAGTAGAACTCCTGAAGACAGGGGAAGTTTGGCTCCAAGTATATATAGTCCTACCTATACAAGAATAGGGAGGCAGGAATTTGGGATTGGAGTTCACAGTACTGAGCCTAAGCTCTTGAGTCATGCAACCAATCTCAAAGAGGTAAGAATAGAAACTAGTTCACATTGACTTTGCCAACCTGGATCAAATTCCGGGGAGTCTCTGGTCAGGTGGTTTATTAACAGCATATTTAAACACAATAGAATCTGGGGGAAAGTTTCCAGGCAACAATCATTCCAATTCAAGTGCAAATAAAGATTAAGTATGACTATACAGAAACTCCTTTGCAAAGTACGTATGACCATGAAGGTGGGTTCTATAGCTAAAAGGCCTAGAAATAATATCTCTGACACAGGTCAACAGGCTATAAAGTCCATGTGGCATATCCCGCAAGAATGGGTTCTATTAACTGGGAGTTAGAGATAAGATTCTAGGGAGGGAGCATCTGGGATAATCATTATGAGGGTGGGGGTTGGGTGAGGCCTGCCCCAAAAGATCACCAGGTCATTAACAATATTTATTCCCAGCCCTCTGGGTGGAAAGCAGGCATTTCCTCCCTGGAGGAAACACCCCAGCATGATTGACATTCCTGGTTGCCCTAGTGATCTGTGGTCACAGGACCTTTGTGCCCCCAACAATCTCTGTTTGCTAACCCTCCATGTAGCGGGAGTGCTCTGAATGTGACCCTGATTGGCAAGCAGAGTGATAGAGAGCAATCCCCCTGTGCACCCTAGAGGTAACTCACAAATGGCTTGCAAGAGCATGAGGTCAGGGCATTGCCAACATTTGTCTAAAATTAAACAAGTGGACCCACACAGGTCTCTTCTATGCCAAACTCAGTACCCAGACTTCCCACGTCCTCCAGGGTCTCACCTGGTGAGACTCCCTATACCTCCCTATTCAAGCCTTTTGTGTAAACCACCAAATCTAGCCTAAGTCTCACATCCAGTGCCCTGGATTTGTCTGGTCACCCAAGTCTGTGCAGCCTAAGACCATCCACACATCCTTTCTACACAGTTTCTAGACACCCCATTTGGTGTATGGACTTTCCATATCCTTCCTTCTCCAGGGTCTCACTTGGGGAATCAGTCTTATTCAGTCTTACTATTGCTGTGATGAAACACCATGACCAAAAGAAAGTTGGGGAGGAAAGGCTCAGACTTTTGACTCACACCTTCACAGTGAAGGAATTCAGGACAGGAACTCAAACAGGGCAGGAACCTGGAGGCAGGAGCTGATACAGAAGCCACAGCAGGGTACAGCTTACTGGCTTACTCCTCATGGCTTGTTTAGCCTGATTTCTTATAGAACCAGGACACCAGCCTAGGGATGGCACCACCCACAATGAGTTGAACCCTCCCCCATCAATCTCTAATTAAGATAATGTCCTACAGGCTTGTCTACAGCCTAGAGCTTATAAAGGCATTTTCTTTAATTTAATTATGGTTCCCTCCTCTCGGATAACTTTAGTTTGTATCAAGTTGACATAAAACTATCCAATACAGGCTGGAGGGATGGCTCAGTGGTTACAAGCACTGACTATTCTTCCAGAGGTCCTGAGTTCACTTCCCAGCAACCACATAATGGCTTACAACCATCTGCAATGAGATCCGATGCCCTCTTCTGGTGTGTCTGAAGAGAGCAACAGTGTACTCACATACATTAAATAAATAAATAAATAAATAATACATAAATATATAAAATATTTTTTAAAAAAAGAATTGGCCATGTTTAATAAATACATACATACATAAATCCATAAATACGATCCAGTACACTCTCTGACATATCTACCCTTTCTCCTGAATCTGCTAGATCTAGTCAGGCCCAACATACAGCACCCTTGCCTAGTCAAGCCTACCATTCCTTCAATATGAAGGAGCTCTAAGCTTTGGCCAGGACCATCCCTGCCTATCTTCCAACCCACAGGATCCATTCATTCCATATGCAACCTTCTGAGCCAACCAGATCTACCTCCACACTCCAGGCTTGGACCAGGAAGCATACCCTGTATACCAACCCAGTTCCCTCTGCACACCTAACTTCCTTCCACCCAAGCCATTTCTAACCTCTAGGCCAACCCTGCCTACATATCCTCTCTTCTGCTTCAAACTACTCTGTCCTTAACAAAAGAAGTCACCATGCTAGGATCCCATTGCAAAATTAGCAACAATATAAAATATGAAGCTAGTTTCTTCTCTCCAGAACCGATGAGTCCTGTGGAAATGTTTGGCAGTGAGAATTACCTAGATGGAACCCAGGACAAAGATTTTAAAAGAACAACCACAAACTTCATCCAAGAATTCAAAGACTTTAAAGAAAAGGCAAAGAAACAGCTCAATGAAATTAAGGAGATAGCACTTAAGGGGCCTAAGTGATGCTCACACAGGAGAAGAAACACAAACATAAGATGGTCCAAGGCTTGAAACTGGAATTCAGTCAGGAGATACACACATTGAAAGAGACTAGTGCTGGAATGAAGATATAATAAGAAAACCCAATAACTCAACTAGAGAATGCAAGGGAAACCCTCATAAGTAGAATGAATCAAACGCAAGATGAAATACCAGGACCTGAAGATACAAAGACATTCTCTACCAAATAAGCAAGAAATTAAAAAAAAAAAAAAAAAAAAAAAGAACACAAAAGAAACACACAGAAAGTGTTCAACACTATGAAAAAACAAACCCAAGCCAATGCCATAGACCAGATTTCAGCAAAAAAAAAATTTCCCAAACTAAGGAAAGACCACACCCAAACAAATTACAAGAATTACAAGAACACCAAATAGACAAGACCAGAAATTAAATGAAAATCCCCACAGCATTGCCTTATCTGGCCTCAGTGGGAGAGGATGCACCTAGCCCTGCAGGTACTTGATGTGCAAGGGTCGGGGGATACCCAGGGGACCCCACCTGCTCAGAGGAGAGGGGGAGGCAGAAGGAGGGGAAGGATTGTGGAGGGATGACCAGGAGGTGGGCACCAGGAGGCAGGCAGTGATCAAGATAGAGTGAATAAGTTAAAAATGTTTTTAAGAGAAACAAAGAAAATCCCCACAGCATGGCACAGTTACATTTTTTTAAAAGCATACTGAAAGCTGCAAAAGAAAATATATAAGATACATATAAAGGAAATCCCATCAGAATAACAGCCAACTTCTCAATGGAAATTTTGAAACTCAGAAGAGTCTGGAGTAATGCATTCTAAATCCTAAAAGACTATGATGGCCAGCCTTCACTAATATACCCAGCAAAACTATCTGCCATAATTTAAGGAGAAAGTAAAATTTTCTACAATATAAAGAGACTGGAAATTTTATATCCAGCAAACCAAAAGTAAAGAAAATGCAGGAAACAGTATTTTAGGCTAAAAAGAGGATTGAGTATAACAGGGAGACTATGGAAAGAAATAAAAAAGTCTTAAGTATTAAAACATAAAATACCACTGAGAACACAAACACCAACACCAAAATTCAACAGCATGGTGGCCACGATTAACACACACATTTCAGTAATAACTTTAAACATCAATGGCTTCAAGATTCTCCAGTCAAAGATCCACTTAAAATAATCTACATTATGACCCAGCTATACCACTCCTTGCATAGTCAAGGACTTCCTCCTCCTCAGATACTTGCTTGGACATTTTCACTGCTGTTCTAGTCACAGTAAAAAGGAAATGGAAACATTGTAAATGTCCTTCCACCAATGAATGGCTAATGAAAATGTGCTACACATACACCATGGGATACTATTCAGCTATGAAGAAAAACAAACTAGTGAACTCTACAGATCAATGGATAGAATTCCAGAATGTATTGTTTGAGGTAACCCAGATCGTGAGGCCACTACCTCCAGCTCTTCAGATGTGCGTACATAACCTGGTGTGACTGCAGAGAGCAGGCAAGCAAAACAGGAA
Source organism: Mastomys coucha (assembly GCF_008632895.1). NCBI lineage: Eukaryota > Metazoa > Chordata > Mammalia > Rodentia > Muridae > Mastomys > Mastomys coucha. The sequence continues at coordinate 68,091,043 of NW_022196896.1, read as the reverse complement.
CACCACCAGGATAGGAAGGTTAGTGGCCAACGGAGAGGAGATAGCAAGGTACTCATGAGAACGTGTTTAGGTGCCCAAAGAGTTAAGGTTAGGGTGCCCCCTAACTTTAACTAAAGTATCTTCATATTTTCTTTTTTATATTTTGATGCAATAAAGAAATTTCTTCTGACCAAACAGTAACAAGTTCTATATCACTAGACAACAACAAAAAAATACTGAATTTGCCTAAATCATTTACAACTTGGAAAAGAATCTAAAATTTCCATGAAAACACAGGAATACAATGAGGTAATCAGGCCTTGGTGTCTCCTCCACATGCCGTCCCTTTACATCACTGTCAAGCAGCTGGGTGGGTGGGGAGTGGGTGTTCTTCTCCACCTCTTCTCTCCCTACTTCTTCATGATCTCCTGTTACAGGAACTTTATGTACTTCGTCTCACTTCATTCTCTCAAAGGGCAAAATTATAATGATTTAATTAACTCCTCCATCTCTTATTCCCTGCCCCTTGTCTCTCTGGGACAAATAAATCTCCTTTGTCCTGAGAATTTGGTCTTGCAGTGTCCTGAGCCAACTTTGAGGTTCCCTATTGTGCTCCCTGCCAGATAATGAAGGGATCTGAATAATTCCAACCTCACACTCAGTTGGTATTCAACACCTAGGAGAGAGAACCCACTCACAGGGAAGGGGTCCAGAAAATTTTGTGTAAAAACAAAACAACAGACTCAGAATTGTGAAATGTAGCCTTGTATATTTCTGGGAGATCCTCCCATGGGAAGCTATGGGGAAGCCACCAGCAGCTGGAAGTCAGAAGCCCATGTCCCCACCACTGTCTTCAGCCCACCTGTTTATAGGTTGGCACTGCCACAAAGCCGAGGACCAGTTCCCGCCAAACTTCCAGTAAACGCTGCTGGGAGGGAACAAGGCTGCCTTTCTGTCACGAGGAGCAGAACTTCAAAAATCTTTTTGGAAGGAAAAACTGATAATGGACTTTTGAAAGAGGTCAATGTCACTTGAAAGGGGGTCAAAGGACATTTCAAAACATGGGAGAGACTGTTTGTTCCTAAGTGGACAGGGGTGCGTGACCTGAAAGATCTGCCAAAAGATACTGATCCTGCATTAAAGGGGAGAAAAGGCCTCAGATCTCTGTTTTAAGTGAGGTCTAAATCACCTCAAGGTGCATGAGAGAGAGTTCTGTTGATAACAGAGCCCTGGATTTCTAAGTACCTGAAGAGAAATCCCAAACTAAATCAGAGCAAAAAGGCATATAGAGTTATAACAACTCAAGAAGTCAGTCTTACTTGGACTCCAGCTAGCATGAGACACTTAGTGGCTCAAAAGACACTTCAACCTTACCTACTACGACAGTTAGAGACTGTCCCCACCACATTAGAGGCTATCCCCCACCTCAGTCAGAGACTGCCCCCAGCCCCATCAAAGGCTATCCCCCACTGGGATCAGAGACTATCCCCACCTTGATCAGAAGCTGTCCCCCACCATAGTCAGAGGCTATCCCCCACTAAGATCAGAGGCTGACCCCCACCACAGTCAGAGACTGTCCCCCACCTCAGTCAGAGTCTGCCCCCCACCTCAATCAAAGGCTGCTCTTCACCATAGCCAAAGGCACCACACACACACAGGGAGAAAGTGTAGAATCGTCCTAGGCTCCAATAATGAAGGCATCAGATTATTTATTTTTCCATCAATCATCTTTCTTTTCTCTTGTCTTCAAAAGAAAACCCTCACAGAAAGGGGAATTTCATCTAACACCATTTATAGAACTCTCCGTACAATCCTGAGAAAGTGAGGGCAACTTGTGTCCCTATGGAGGGGCTTCCTTTAGCAGAGTGACACCCCATGATGCCAATCCTCTCTTCTCTGAAGAGGAAAAGCAAGCACCTACCTCAGAGACTGTGTGAACAACCCTTCATCAGAAGCCACAGTGGCAAGTGTGTCAAGAGTGCTAACAGCAAAAGGTCTGTCCAGACACCAGCCACAGTCCACAGAGACACCAGCCACAGCCCACAGAGACACCAGCCACAGCCCACAGAGACACCAGCCACAGCCCACAGAGACACCAGCAAGGGCCCCGGGATCCTCTGAGGATGCGTTTGAAGCTTCTCATTCCCACCTACTTTTGAACTTTGGTTTTTTGTTTTGTTTTGTTTTGTTTTCATAAAGGCAGACACCTAAACATTCCTTCTAGGAGTGCATCGTTGTCTCCCCAGGTCAAGTATGGGAGAGGTGGAAATAATCCCAATGACTTCCCTACGTGGTGGCCTGTCAGGGCTAAACCAGCGTTCTTCTCACTGTTATTGAAATGAGAGGGCTGTGGAGGCTGAGACAAACTCATACTGTTGGGACCGCCAGATGAATGAGAACATGCCACCCCAGCGTCATGGATGAGATGAAATATGGCCATCCCCTTAGCTCTAGGGAATAGTCTAGAGAGGAATATGGTACCTGGGCTGGGCTCTTTTAGGCAGATGTATTAGGGAGAATTTTCTATTCTCATGTGGGTTGCTGTGAAAGTGTAAAGTATAACTTGAGCTACCGTGGCCATTGGGCCTCCCATTTGAAGAGAACCTGCTGGAGAGACATCACGATGTGACCCTCCAATGACCCTGAACCTAGACATGCCTGAGCTGTTTGTGCTGTTCTTTCTGTGAACCTCCCACTCTAGTTGAGGAAAGTTGCTGTTAAAACAAAAACTTCACTATGGTAAACATTTAGTTATGAGGGTTTATAACTCTAGCTAGAGTTGTGTATGCAAATTTACATATTTATTCCTCTGCAGATTCTGACTCCTCTGAAGAAAAAGGCACAAAAAAAAAAAAAA
>NW_022196896.1:68079263-68088196 GCF_008632895.1 Mastomys coucha | reverse complement strand
AAAAAAAAAAAAAAAACTGCCTTAGTGAAAATGACATGAAGTATTACTTTTCTAAATACGTTAATAAGAAACGTGCCTGCTCTTTGGATCTAAATTTGAAGGGCATCCTTAGCAAAACAATAAACCAGAGTCTTTCCAGAAACCTTCCCTCCTCCACCCCAACCCCTGCCCAGGCTAACTATAATCCAAAAGAAAGGATCCCAGAGGAGGAAGGTTCCGTGGGCCCACAGCACCTTCCGTGTCTGGAGAGAAACACAGTTACGCTGTGGTATTAAAAACCACAAAAGTGCTTTTGAGAAGCTGAAGGCAAAGACTCTCTGGAAATTCTACTTGCTCCTACGGACTCTCTGGTGTGGGATGCTGACCCATGCTTCTGGCCGTGGCCCCTAAGCACTGGCCTAGATTCCCAAGCCATTCTCAGCTTAACCTGAAGCCTGAAAGCACTTTGCAGGTGCTCGTTTAAAATACCTCAGATGGAAAACAGTCATAAATACAAACAAGCAACTTCATGGAGCATTTTAATCTTAAAAAGTCACCCTGAGATGTTAAAAGGTCTCTAATTCAAATCACTGCTCTGCAAGTCAGAAACGTGGCATTCTATAGCAATATTTATTATATTGCTTATATATAATAGTCCCAGTGGCAGCTTGTTCCTCACTATGGGCCCGAGTTCCTGAGTGAAAGACACACACAGCCTTTATATTTTTGATATGTCTTAATCAGCTCAATGGCCAGGCCCCTTCCTAGCCTACATGTGGCTAACCCACCTCCCTCTGATAATCCCGAGTTATTACTTACATAATCCTATACTCCATCTTGGCTGCCCTGGACCCATGCTGCAGCCCTCCTTGGCCACTCTCCCCTGGCTCCTACATGGCAGCTATGCTCTCTGTCCCACACCTTCTCAGACTTAGCATCTCTTCTCTCCTTCTCCTTCCCCCTCACCGGGAAATCCTAAAAGTCCTGCCTCTGTCTGCCCCACTTAGCCATTGGCTGCTACTAGCAACTTTATTTACCAATAAGAACCAACTGGGGGTAGGGTCCCTCAATGTCTTACATGCAGACATGCATTTTTGTGCAAACAATTTTGGGGACCCAAATTAACACAAAAATATAAGCACCATTACGCCAAACCCACTACAGCCTTCAGCCATGTTGTTATATGTGACTAAGGTTATGTAGAATCCCTAACAGAGTAAGAGAAATCTAGCCTGTTCATCTAAATGAAAAGGAAATGCATGCAGTTGATTAAAACTCTGTAGAATGTACTAGTGTACCCAACCCAGAAACCCTCGCTCTTCCAGTTTTCTTCATGTTGCTCTGATAAATGCCCTGACATAGAGAAACTTAGAGGCGAAAAGACTTACAATTTCCACTTACAACCCATCATAGCGTGGAAGTCACAGTGGCAGGAGCTTGAAGTAGCTGCTCATACCACATCCACAGTGCAGAGGAGGAAGCAGCTGCTCACACCACATCCACAGGGAAGAGCAGGAAGCAGTGGCTCACACCAAGTCCATAGTGTGGAGCAGGAAGCAGTGGCTCACACTATATCCATAGTGTTGGGTAGGAAGCAGTGACTCACACCACGTCCATAGTGTGGAGCAGGAAGCAGTGGTTCACACCACATCCACAGTGCAGAGCAGGAAGCAGTGGCTCACACCACATCCATAGTGTGGAGCAGGAAGCAGTGGTTCACACCACGTCCACAGGGCAGAGCAGGAAAATAAATGAGTGCATTATGCTCCCTTATTCACTTGCTTATGCTCAGCTTGAATCCATCACTTCTATATAGCCCAGATTCCCTGACTAGAGAATGGTGCCACCAACAGTGGGCTGGGTTGCTACACATCTAGATTCATGAATACTATTACATTGATGCCTGACTTAGGTTTGTTTCTGTACTTTGATGATAAAATATGCCCAAAGCTACTTAGGTGCTAAATAACTACAGTCTAACATGGTATATAAATGAGCTGTAAACCAATTTAGAAGTACAAAACAAAATTCAGCTGAATCTTGGTCAGTCACAGCACTAAAATCTACAACAGTCTATCAGCCCATCAGACTGTTGCTAAATGTACTGGCTGGTTTTGTGTGTCAACTTGACACAGGCTGGAGTTATCACAGAGAAGGGAGTTTCAGTTGGGGAAGTGCCTCCATGAGATCCAGCTGTGGAGCATTTTCTCAATTAGTGACCAAGGAGGTAGGGCTCCTTGTGGGTGGTGCCATCCCTGGGCTGGAAGTCTTGGGTTCTATAAGAAAGCAGGCTGAGCAAGTCAGAGGAAGCAAGCCAGTAAGAAACACTCTCCATGGCCTCTACATCAGCTCCTGCTCCCTGACCTGCTTGAGTTCCAGTCCTGACTTCCTTTGTGATAAACAGCAATGTGGAAGTAAGCCAAATAAACCCTTTCCTCCCCAACTTGCTTCATGGTCATGATGTTTTGCAGGAATAGAAACCCTGACTAAGACACTATATAATGCAAATAAATGGTGACTACCACCCAAAGCAGTTGTTCTATCACTCTGTTCCTTTTCTCTGGCTCTACATATAACTTACATCCATGATAAAAAAGAGGCATTCTAGACCTAATTTTGCTCAGGATACTGCAAAATTCTAGAACCTTTTCCTTGCTCCAGTAAACTGCTTTTTAATTTAACTGGGGTCTGATTTTCCAAGACCCAGAGCATCATCACGGACACCCAACAACTGAGTTAAGAAGTCTTTCTTAAGTGACAGACACTCATTCTATAACTCCATCTGTTTAAAGTTTTACTGCTGTGAAGAGACACTATGACCAAGGCATAGATTTAATTGGACCTGGCTTACAGGTTCAAAGGTTCAGTCCACTATCATCAAGGTGGGAGCATGGCAGCATCTAGGCAGGCACAGGGATGGAGGAGATGAGTGTTCCACCTCTTGTTCTGAAGGCAGCTAGGAGAAGACTGGCTTCCAGGCAGCTAGGTGAAGGGTCTTAACGGCCATACCCACAGTGACGCACCTACTCCCACAGGCCACACTTACTCCAACAAGGCCACACCTCCTTTAACAAAGCCACGCCTACTCCTACAAGGCCACACCCACTCCAACAAAGCCACACCTCCTTTACCAAAGCCACGCCTTCAAATAGTGCCACTCCCTGTACAGACCACCACACCATCTCAAGTGACTTTCTGAAACAGGCTGCCTTCTGTGGGGCTTTAACAGACACAGTCGCTGCCAGATTGTAAGCACCTGAACAAGCATTTGAATCTACTCATTCTGGCAGTATTCAGTCACATACCACCATGTCACTTCTAGTCTGGTGCGTGCCATTCTGAAAAGCAGTTGGATACCTGGAGATGAAGAATAGGCTAAAATCATTGCTACTTCATGTTTTCAAAAAGATAAAATGAATTTAAAATAGAGGAAACAGGCCATTGGGGAAAATCTTATTTAAAAAATGCAAATTCTTATGACCTCTTTCTATGGACTCTGGTCTCTATCATTGTCTTTTCTCTGATCAGTTCAAATTAATGAACAAATTCTCTATGTAAGTGAGACCATGTAAAGTTAGTCTTCTTGTTTTTGGCTTACTTCTCATACCTTGTTATTCTGTCACAAATGACAAAACCCCTTCTTTTTAAAGGCACAGTAGTATTCCATTATATAGATATATATCTTTACTTTTCCATTCATCTACGATGAACAGTTTTATTTCCTTTGGATATATGCCCTCTGTTAAGATAACTATGTCATGTGTTCCTGTAATTTAATGTTATCTAATGAAAAATAAAACCCTTCCTAGTTCCAGTAAGTAATTCCTTATCTATGAATTACCTGTGACTAACTCAGACCCCAAGTGCCACCTCACTGTGAACAACCCTCATATATCTCCTTCACATTATCAAAGCCACTTTATTTTTTGATCAAAGTCAGAGTTTGGGCGGTTTGTAATAATAAATCTGATTTAAATACATCATAATTATATATAAATATATGTACATGTATATATATATTTTATATGTGTGTGTATATATATATATATATATATATATATATATATAGTGTGTGTATTATAATTTCTGGTTTACCTGAGAAGAAAACCCAGATCTTGATAAACTACCCTTGCATGGAAACCATCACCTCTCCCCCAAATCTGAGTTCTGATGCTACTTCAGAGACATTTCCATTCCAGCCTGACTTCAAACTGGAACCAATAGGAATGCAGGCATCTAGTAAGTCAACACAGAAAGCTTGGGAGCTGACCCAACCTCCAATAAATAAATACTTCTCCATGGTCTACAGAGGGAGTGCATGGGGAAGTAGGACCTGAAGATTACTCTCCATCTCGCGGATAACACGATGCCGAGCTGATAAACTCTGGGAGAGATCTGAAAACGGAGTAATAGCCAGTGTGGAGGAAGTGGCAGCTGTGCTTCTGTGAGAGTATGCTGTGATTATAGTTTTCCCTTACATTTTTTTTCCAAATATGTCATCTACACTATTTTTGTAAGATAAAGGTCTCTGCCCTACTCACTGCGGCCCTGGAAACAGACCTGGAGATCATCGAGGTGGTTTCATGGAGATGGTGCCCCAAAGCCACACCAAGCCTCTGTCAGACATAAACCACCACTGTGCTTCCATAGTCCCAGCTTTGGCCATATTTGGAAAGCTGGGTGAACTTTAGGGGACCACATCTAAAAAAAGACATAATGAGGATGAAAGAGATTCTCAGAAACACAGCAAAAGACTGTGGATGTGCACACAGAGAATAAATCCCAGGGGACAGAGGACAGGGAGAATCTATCGGAACTCTGGCCCTGAGGGAGACTTTTGCCTCCTCAGCCTCAGCTTCTTTCCAAGGCAAGAAGATTACAGAGGTAACAGTCAGTTGTGGGAAGGCTCTTTATGGTGGTCGTGTGTGTGCATGCATGCATGTGTGTACACATATGTGTGTGCATGTGTATATGTGTATATGTGTGTACATGTGTGCATGTGTATGTGTGCATGTGTTTGCATATGTGTATATGTGTATATGTGTTTATGTGTGTGTGCATGTTTGTGCCTGTATGTATATGTGTGTGATAGTTGCAATTAAAGAAAAATAGCTCAAGGATTTGAAAGGGAGTGAGGGCTGGGAAGGGTTGTATGGAGACGGCAAGAAAGGGAGTGAATGATATAATTGTACTTGAATAATAATTTTTAAAACCTTTCACTTTTACTAGTCTCTTGAATGTGGGGTCACAGAACAAGGCCTTTGTTTCTCATATTCACGAGCATACAGCAGGAAGTGAAAAGAAGATTGACTCATGTGACTACGGAGTTAAAATAAAGGGAATGATCTTAAAATCAGAACCAGACAGCTCTGACAACCCAGCATTACTGAAAAGTGGGAAGGAAGAAAGAGAGAAAGAAAGAAAGAAAGAAAGAAAGAAAGAAAGAAACAAAGAAAGAAATAAAGAAACAAAGAAACAAAGAAACAAAGAAACAAAGAAAGAGAAAAAAGGGAGGAAGGGAGGGAGGGAAGGAAGGGAAGGGAAGGGAAGAGCAAAAAAGAGAGATCAAATATCTTTATGAGAGATCCCCACACAGATAAAGGACTCATCAGAAAGTGACTAAAGTGAGCATGTCATGCCTATGCTCCACCCAAAGTGATAAGCTACTTTATTAAATCATAATAACCAATGCAAGCAAAGTTCCTCCTCACAACAATACACACACATATATAATACATAATCAATATAAATATAAAATGTGTAATGTAAAATATATAATAAATATATAACACATAAAATAATATGTAATGATATATGGTATATAATATAATATATGATATATGTGTATATAGATGTGTTTATTATGTATACATGTATATATGTATATATGTGTACATGTGTATATATATATGCATATGTATAATATATAATATATGTGTGTGTATGAATATATGTGTGTGTATATACATATAAAATGCAAGCATCACAATAGTGAAATATGTTCCTGCAACAGAGACAGATATAAATATATAAATATAGAGATGTAATAGATATATACATTCCTGTTACCTCAGCCATAACTTTGGGTAATCATAAATATAAGCTTCGAGGGCAAGTGGAAGGTAGGGAGCCCTTATGTCATCTTCATTTCTGTCTCTTGGACACCTGTTTACCCGGGACACCAATGCCTCTTCTAGAAACCTTCCTCCTCCAACCTCAACATGAGCTCTGCAAGTCTCCTATCCTCCTTGCCTCCTTCACTGTGGGAATTCCCTCAAGTTTGGTTCTACTCTCTCCTTTACATCCTGGAAAACGCATCTACCATTAGTGTTTTCCTTCCCAAGAGCTCACAGAAGCTGCTCACAACAGGGACAGATTAAGTGGACTTTAACATATGCAGCCACATCTTAAATCACATAGTAAGAATGTAGATGAAATGTGTATCCACCTACCTACAGAGCAGGTCGTTCAGGTGTTTGATCCAGATCCAGACGTGGGACCAGTCATAGAGTGTTAACCTTGAGTGCACACTGTCCTAAATGCAGTCCTCAGCATAGCAAAATGGTAAATAAGTAAATAGATCAATCCAGGCACAGTTTAGAGAGACTTCCAAACTCCCCCAAAGATTACTAAATGTAAGGATATCACACCTTAGTCCATGTAAGTTCCAAGCTAGCATTTGGCATAAATGTAAGTATAGTCGATAACTTCCTGAGAAGTGTGATATGTCAGTGAGCAGAGGAATCAGGAAGGGGAGTCATGCTGTATTTACCTATTATTAAATAATCACCACAAAGTTAGGAAACAACATTCATAACAAGAATGTTGTGAGCCTCTCCTTTCTCTGGGTCAGTAATTCAACAGGCCTCAGCCTGCTTGATTCATCCATTCTGTGTGGCATCAACAGTGGTTACTCAGTGGCACTTGGCTAGAACAGGGTAGGTTCCCACACAGTTGGCACAGTGAGGACAGTTGGAATGCTGGCCAAGGTACTGAGCTGGCACCTGCTGAAGCATTGAGCTGCCTTTCCAAAGTAGAGCCTCTGGATGCCAGGCATCTTCAGTGACCACTTGAGACTCCAAGAACCAGTGTTTTAATATTAGAGAGAGTCTGGATCCTATACTATGTAGATTCCTATGGCAATACCCTGGACATTCCACAGATTCACATCTCTCTTCTTATTGGTGAAACAAGTCATCGGGTCCAGATCAGAGTTAAGCAAAGGAGATTTGTATTCTACGTTGTGTCCATGTGCTTATGTGTCTCTGTATGTCTCTGTGTATGTGTGTCTCTGTCTATGTGTGGTGTCTATGTGTCTATGTGTCCATTCATCCCAGTGACTTGACAACCGCTTCTTTCAGTACTGTAGCAGAGCCAGAATTTTACCATCACTTTTGTGGCTGGAAGAACTAGATAACTATTAAGAAAATACCAGAGCAGTGTTGGCATTAATGTCCATGTATATCTTGTTACATTTTTGTGATTGTGTCTTAATATATAGTGACAAGGCCTCTAGAGTGTGATGGTAAGAATGTGAATTCTGTAGTCAGAATCCACATCCTCATTAACTGGCCATGGAAACTTGGACAGGAGGCTGAAGTTTCCTGACCCCACCCCCTCCCCTAAAATAAATATGATACCCATGGCAGGTGTTTCAAGCACTGGTTTCTGTTTCTTTGTCCATGTTGTGAGTGTTATTTTGTATCATTTGGGGAATAATGATTCCTGTTGTGAGTGTTATTTGTAACATCTAGGGAATGATGACAACAAAGCACTGCCCTTGCTCAGCACTTATCAGAGGTGGCCCCACCTGCTTTTCCTCTGACCTTAGTTGAGTCTATGATGTGGTATGTATGACAATAGTCTATGTGTCTATGAATCTATGATGATTCAGGGATGCCAAGGGCCAACTACACTGTCTAAAAATTCCAGCAGACAAGAGCTTGGCTGCCACTATCAAGGGCCTCCATCCATCACCCTTAATCACCCTCTGTTCAGGCCCATTCACCTGTCTTCCCTTCCTCCTGCTTTCCTCAATTGTCCCTTTCATGACTTACAGCATCCAAGTCTTTGTCTCAGGATCTGCTTTGATCATTGATCTAAGGGACCTTTATGGGACTGGTCTAGGCATAACAAAAGTCTAAATAGAAAAAGCAACTGGCACAGAGACTGGTGGTACCACAGCTCTCTCTCTCTCTCTCTCTCTCTCTCTCTCTCTCTCTCTCTCTCTCTCTCTCTCTCTCTTTCTCTCTCTCTCCTTTCATACATTAAATCCCAACTGCAGTTTTCTCTTCTCCACTTCTTCCCGGGCCTCTTCCCCTCTCCCCTCTCCCATAGTTCCTCTCCTCTGTTTCTCTTTAAAAGATAAAAAGAGCAGGCCTGGCAAGGATATCATCTTCAGATATCTGGGGCATCTGCCTCTCCCATACCCTGTTAGCTATTCCCGGCAGCCCTGCTCAGCCTGTCCCTTCTCATCAGAATTCTCCCTTCCTACCCAGTGCAGATATCTGTCTTGGTTACCTTTGGCCTCTGACCTCTGGAGGAGGAGGTGGAATCCCTGATTACACCCAGCAAGCAAGGCATTCTCCTTCCTCACATTTTCCACTGAGGTCATTCTGATATCATTGGCCTCGGGGAAACACAGGCAGAACAGAGGACAGGTACCTTCTACAAGACAGGGAGCCAAGGATAAAAACCTTTATATTCAATGATGGATAGATGGATAAATGGATGGATGTGTGGATGGACACATGAATAAGATGTTCTTTTTCTGTGATCCATGCATTGGCCTCTTCTTCCCACTTGCCTCCTTCCACGTCTGAGACACTTCTCCCTGCTCTGCCTCACTTCATATTGTGGTGACCTCATTTGTCCTGTGTGTCTCTGTAGCATAGTTAACCTGTTTGGGCTTATTTGTGCTCTCTCTCTCTCTCTCTATCTCTCTCTCTCTCTCT
>NW_022196896.1:68053947-68079253 GCF_008632895.1 Mastomys coucha | reverse complement strand
CTCTCTCTCTCTCTCTCTCTCTGTTTCTCTGTCTCTCTCTGTCTCTCTCTCTGTTTCTCTCTCCCTCTCCTTTTCCCTCCCTCTCCCTCTCCCTCTCTCTCTGTGTCATTTGTCTGTCTGTCTGTCTGTCTTTCTTCTTTGCTTTCCTTGTCTTTTTCATTCTTCTTGTTTTTCTTTCCTCTTCCCCCCTTCCCACCCCTCCCATCTCCCCTTCTTCCCTTTTCTTGCTTTGCTCCTTCCTTCCTAGCATAACAGGAATTCCAGCCTGTCTGGTTACCCTTGCCATCCCATTCTTGAGTCCCCTGAAGTTGTTGAGTTGCTCACTGGTCTGTTGACTTGCTCACTGCTCACTACCCTTGCCCAAGATTTACCAATTCCCCAAATCAAGGAGCACTGAACAGTCCATAGTCTTCAAAATAATAACCTCATAAGAAAAGAAACTGCTCCAAGAGAAAGAATGCCAGCCTGGAAGCCAGGCCTGAGGATTTCAATTGATTAGTAAGAGCAGAGGACCTACAGGAAGCCACTTGCTGCACGAGATACCTGCTGTCTTCATATGCAGCCCTCAGAAGCTTTTCCACATTACAGTCACCTCTAAATTACCAGAACACCCAACACGAATACAGGCTATGTAAATAGTTGTTACAATACAATGCTTTGGGAATAATGACAGGTCAACAAACCATAGTACCTATCCATTGTAGATGGCCCCAAACAGATTGTTGATCTGTGCTTGAAAACTAAAATACTGAGCATATAAAAAGATGAAAAGCAGTGGTCTTTGGAAAGGATGGTAGAGAGGAGAGGGAGCATGAGAAACTGAAATAGGACTTTTCTACCTCCCTTGGGGGATGTGAATCCTAAGAGAGAGTTCTAATCAACAATACATAAGCAGAAGTCTGTTGGGAGCTGAAGGAGAGGATGTTTGGAATAGTAGAGGTAGTGATTTCATTCTCCTGTTGCCTTTCTACAGTGTAGATAGCATTGCACACCAATAGTGCCCCTATGGACATGATATCCCAACAGTCCCCCTATGACCTTTAGGAAAAGACCATTGATAGTGTCACGGTTAAGCTGCTAAGTGCCCAGTGGTAAAGCTGCTAAGTGCCCAGTGGTAGAAGAGAAGTTGGCAAGACTGACTGTGTAAGTGACTCTGTTTAGTTTTCTGTTACCTGCTGCCAAACTATTCCCTAACTGTTACAGACCTGAAGCTAAAGAAGAGGTCAGCTGCCATTCCAGAAGCTTGGGAGAAGAGAATCTGCCTCCTGTGCAGCTGTCCAGGTAATCCACACAGTCAACAGAAATGTTTCCTCCCATGACCTTGACAAACAGGGCCTCCCAATCATGTCCATTTTGCTTCTTGGCAGGAAAAGACTGAAAATTAGCTTTGGTTATTGGGGGGGTGGCAGTGAATTAAGCAATATCTCTGTCAGAGTTGTTACCTATGCTCAAGAAACTCCCCATGTCACCCCCAGGCTACCATGACATAGTCTAGATTTAGGAGACAGTACGATGCAGAGAGGTGATGGAAAGTTCCTCTGTGGGTTTTCTCCTGACAAGTAGATATTACCAGCACATTGTTGGAAGTTTTTATTTAATGAGTTTAAATAAAAAAGCCAACACACACAGACAGAAAGCAGGGGCAGCTCCAGGAGCTGTCCTTTCAGACCCTTTATCTCCAGGAGATGTCTGAAATTGACTCCCACTTTCGGCTTTGAAGATCAGTATCCTGAGTTTCCTCAGGATAGGCATGCTGAGTACGAGCTGACTCAGAAAGATGGGCAAGTCCAAGTGTTTACCGAGAAAAGCACACTCGTAGTTGGCATGACTCCCAGAAGAGTCTCCTAAAAAAAAATATTTTCATTGGTGTCTGAAGGATTTAATCAGGGGCTGTATTTAGTCAGAGTTCAGCAAGTACTCTGTGCCCAACTCTGATACTCTCTCAGGCCTTTTCAACAGGAAACCCTTAGTCCAGAGAACAAAAAACACTTAGAGCCATGCCAGAGGTGGCTGGGAAAGGCTACACACCCTGATCACAGCAGACTCCCAACATCCTTACTACTTCGCTAAAAGATGTGTTCAGCCTGAAATGAACTGGAAGATTTTAGAGTTTCCTTTTACATGGAATAAAGGGTTCACAGCAGAATCTGGATCTTAGTTATGAAAGGAGAGACTGATTTCCAAGGAGCAGTGGTTAGCTAAAAGAGGATTCATGTCTCTATTACAGGGAGCTAACTCTGAATATCGTGCTCCATGGCTACCATGTCTCATTCATCCATTTATTCATGCAAGTACACATCTTTGACATTATGAAACCTGCAACACTCTTTTTTTTCCAAATGAGGACAATGGACCATTTGATGAGGGAGGGTCTTGCAATAAAGCCTTCCACCCAGAATCTCCCACTCCCCTCTGCTTGTTCATTCACACAACCCTTCCCCTCTGCTGAGTGCTTAGAATGTGCAAAGAAGCACATGTGTGCAAAGAATATACTCTCCAGGACCAAGGCAACAGCTCAGTCAGCAAGTGCTTGTCATGTATGCATGGAGACATTAGTTCAACACTCCTGTACTCATGTACTCATTTATAGTCTCATTGTTGGGAAGTCCTAAGGCTAACTAGCTATCCAACCTAGCCCAATCTGCAAGACTTGGGTCTACATGAGAGACTCTGTTTCCAAAATTAAGACAGGGTATATATAGTTCAATGGGAACATGTATTTGCTATGTGAGTTTGAAGACCTGAGTTTGACCTACACATTCAGGATGTTCTCGTCACTAATTCCATGGCAAGGATTCTTGTCTGAAAGCTGGAAGGACATCAGGAAACCTTCGTGGAAGCTTACATTGTAAAAGCAACAGAGTGGGCCAAATACATGGACTAAAGAAGGAAAAAGGTCTCTGCATCTTAGCTAGGCCATGTGGACTATGGGGATGCAGCAGCTATCTGTAGGTATCTATCAGAGAGGTGATGCTATGAGGTGTGGGACTGAGAAGGAAGCTTTAGTGCCCTATGAGAGAAGCTACAGGGGAGAGATAAAAAGGGCAAAAGGGGGTAGGGCCATCTGGTAGACCAAGGAAAGTGTGAAGATTTGGTAGGCCAAGAAGAGTGTGAAGCTGCACCACAAGCAAATCCAGAATGGAACAGTGAAACAATTCTTGACAGTACCCTACAACTGTATTTGCATACTACCCACAGATGTCTCTAGTCCACTGGCTTTAGAGTAGTGGATCTCAACCTTCCTAATGCTGTAACCTAATACAGTTCATGTTGCAATGATCCCCAATCATAAAGTTACTTTCATAGCTATTTCATAACTGCAATTTTGCCACTGTTATGAAATATAATGTAAATATCTGATATGCAGGATAACAGATATGTAACTCCTGCAAAAGGGTTGTTTGGCCCCAAAAGGGGTCATGACCCACAGACTGAGAACTGGTGCTTTAAAGCACTCCGACTCCAAGGAGTGTATCTGATTAGTTTCGATGGTCATTTCCTGGCTTTCTCAATTGGAGTATGGAGAGCCAGGAGCTTGTGTCTTCCAGCCTTTTCCTGTGTCATAGCACAGTTACAGGACTCTTGGGCAGTTTTCAGTTACTCCCCTTCTTTCTCAAAGCTTTTACACGATCTCATGTCTTGGTTTTATCCTGTGAAATCTCACAGAATAGATTCTGAAGCAAAGATCAATCAGACCTTGAATCTGTTCTGAACTTGTCTGCACCCCAACTGGAGCTGAAAGAGGAAAACAAAATCAATGGTATAGGAAATAGGAACCACAAATAATATGTAGATATTATTTGGGGTCAGTGGGAACTTGACCCCAGCCTTTGTGGGAGAGCCAATGTAAAGCTCTTTCTCATCATGTCTCTTCCCCTCAGTACAAAAACAAATCATTGTTCGTGCATGTGTGCATCCAATAAGAATATGTTGATTGCCTACTGTTTACTAAACCTCTTTTCTGAAAGTACATGAGATAGACTATCATGTTTAAGCACAAATGCCCTATGGTATAAAGAAGATGAGGCTACATAACATGGGGGACAGGAGCTTAAAAGATTCCTGTCCCACTCCTGTGTGCTTGGACTCCAAAGAGATAGTTCAGCAGTATTCCAACTTCAAAACGACATGCCAACCACTGCTGTTGCTGCATTCCAGACAAGAGGCACACATAGTAGTAATGGGGAGCAGAACAGAACCAGAAAAGGTATGGCACAATTACTAAAAATAACTGAGAAATGCTTTGGTTTGAGAAGGACACAATTGTTGCCTGATGTTTGCTTCTATGTGAACACTCCTCCAAGAGAGGAGGATTGTGGGACCTTATTGTGAGTTTCAGACAGGAGCTAAGTTATGTGTGTTTTGCTCTCCTGCTCATATGTTGTCCATTAGGAGACAGGATGTGATTAGGAAACCAGATGCTCTTGGGCTCCTTTTGCCCCATCCCCAAATCTTCAGGGATCTTCTGCCAGGCCTGAACTTACTGATTTTATTTCAGTCTCACTGAAAAACTCAAGTATACAATCAAAATCTAGAGGAGTATGTTAGAGTAGGTAAAGGAAGAAGTGTGGATGGATGGATGGATGGATGGATGGATGGATGGATGGATAGACAGATAGATGAATGATGGATGGATAGATGGGTGGATGGATGGATGGGTGGATGGATGGACAGATTTGTGGATGGATGAACAGATGGATGGATAGAGGGTGGATGGATGAGTCTACAGTATATAGCAAAGGACAAGACAGCAATCCACAAAAGCCAGAATGTCAAAGAGGTTAAACTGAGCCACGCAAGGACTTCCTCCAAAGCCAGTCATTAAATGCCTGCTAAGTTTTGACAACTTCCAGAGTCCAGATTCTGTAGCACAATACTGGGGTGATCTGGATACCTAGTGATCTCATTCTGCATCCAGGGCTGGGAACCTCCCACTTACTCACCACACAAGCACAAGAGAAGTGGTCCCTCCACTTCTAAAAACTGATTCCAAGGAAGAAATGTGGTACACTGTTCTGACCACTCAAATGCCCAAGGCAAGCTGAGGAGCATACCATTCTCACTGGAACCCAGGGACACAGGTGGTGGAGGTGACCTACTTGGGGTGATGATGCAGGTGGAATACAGCTAGGAAAGAGCCATTTCCTTGAGGAAGGTGCACAGGTCTAGAAAGCTCCACAGAAGAAGGTCATATAGTAACTGCCTATGGATAACAAAATGGGGACATATGCCACCGACAAAGGCCAAACTATGGGGTCACAGGTAAAAAGCATGGTGTCAGGGAGCAAGAAAAGCACCCATCCAAAAAGGTTGAGCCTGGAGATAGGTGTCTAGCCCTAGGTGTGTGCTACTGAAGACAACCCAAGCCCTATGTGCTGGAGTAAGAAGCAAGGTGAAAATTTACACAGTTGTGATAAGCATCATCCTATCACTGACCTCTGCTGAGAAGAAAGGGACAAAGAGATCTTCCTTCCCAGATCATGGATCTAGGCTGACCACAGAGACCAGATACTCAGTCTTGCTATACAAGCATTAGCAGGAGTCGAGGAGGATGTTAAACTATAGCCCAGTCTAAGTCTCTCAACGGCAGCTCTATGATGATGCTGGCCTGGAGTCCATGCTGCCTGGAGAAGCAGGAGCTGGGTTGTCATCTACATCCCCTCTTCTCCCAGAAACCTCCAGTCTCTACTGTGAACAATGTTGACACTTAGCCAGGACCTAGAAGCTATATACCTCTGAAAATCTGCCCCAGGGATACAGGAAAGCTTGAGTTAAAAAATTTGTAGGGATAGAGTCAATGCAGCGCCAATCTCGTATTAGCACCTATTATCAGCACAGCAAGGGCTGCATGGGAGAGACCACTCCAGAGTCTAAGATCTGGAACCTCGGGCTTCCCAGCAGGAGATGACGACCCAGACTGCACTGCTCCTGGATGAGAGTCGGCAAGAAGGAACTATGGAAGGCTCTACTGGTCAAGCTACAAACCCAAGACCACATGTCTATGCAGCACCAGCCCTCGGCTGCCTATGCTTGCAAGACTTTATTGTGTCTGCTCTACTTGTGTTCGGTAAGTGATGTTTGGTATTGGGGACATATTTGTTTAATTGACTTTCTTTTTCAGCATTGGGGATGAGACCCAGAGCATTGCATAAGCTAAGCAAAGCTCCACCACAGAGCCCTAATGCCCACCCAATGCTACGTTTGGCCATTTGATTTCCTAGTCTTACTTCTCAGGCACCATCTCAGAGAAATGATAAGTGTGTGTTTCCGGTGACTTGATACCGGAGACTTGCTGACCCTGGAAGGTCTGCCTCTCCCAGGTTCAGTCAACCCCCACAGGTAATAACTTACCCAGAAAATGAGCCATTCAAACGCACACCAGCTATGACTAGAGCACAGTCTCAAATCTCCCACTGTGAGGATCTGCTCCCCTGCAAGACCAAGGGCCAGCCAACCCCAACTCCAGGAACCACTGAAGCTATTCTGAGGTGCTGATCCTGACCTTACCTCCAGCTGTGCTCCTCCCAGAGAAACATCACAAAATCTGATGCCTGCTTCTCCACCCTGCTTCCTCAGCCACCTAACCAAGCCCTCACTCAGTCCCCCATGCCTTCTCACACTACACATGTCCTTACCTTTGGATGATAGCATTGGATCCTCTCCAATGGTACCTGTCTGCTGATCTAGTGGCCTAACCATACTTGGCTAATAATGTCTATACTTTAAAACAGTAGTTAGAGATAAGAAATACAAGGTGAATTGTCAGCCTCTGGGGTGACAGGGTTTTGATATTAATTTAGTTCACATACTGTTTTAAATATTTCAGAGCTTTCTGCTGGTGAAATCCCAATTACTTCTCAATGGCCTCAGAATGGTCCCAAAAGGCATAGCTGCATTTCCCTGGGGAAGCAGGCTGCAAAGGTCATAGCCAAGCTTGACTGCCCAACAAATGGATCATCACCATGCCTGCAGGTGCATGGGCATCTGGCTCAATACATCATAGGTTTGTTAGGCAGTCCATCCAGCTTAGAGAACCTGAATCACTGCGAGGCAGAACACTTAGTTCCCTTTCTGATGCTTCTTGCTCCAGGGAGGGATTCCACACATGTCTTTTGGTGAGTTTGAGGGGAAGTAGATCCCTGTGATTCAGTCAACTTCCTCTTCTTGGGAGCCAGCTCCCCCAAGAGTAAATGCATTTACTCTGTCCCCTCTACTGGTTACCTTGACCTGGGCCAACTGTCATGCAGTAATTAGCAGATTGTCGCTGCTTCTCTAAGCCACATTGTGTGATGTAACTTTTGAATTGAGTATGCCAGGGCTGAAATGGTTCACTGAGTAAAGTACTTGTTGTGCAAGTGAGAGGAACTGAGTTTGGATCCCCAACACCTACATAAAAGCCAGGTCTGGTATCGTATGAATACGGCCTTAGTGTTGAAGGGCAGAATAGGCATCTCTCCAGGGATGATTGCCAGGCCAACCCAGTAAAATGGCAAACCCTGAGCTCCAGATTAAATGGGAGTACTGTGTCAAAAATAGAACGTAGAGGTCCAGGAATACACCTTGATGAAATCTACAGATGCACACACACAGACACACAGAGACATCCCATGTGTAACAGTTTCTTTATCTCTAATGTGAGTAACTGCATTTACCTAGTAGTTTCTTTTTTCCTTTGAGCATTAAAGTGGGCAAAACATAAAATCTTACATACTATAAATACATGATGCTTTCTCTTTCTTCTTTACTTCTTCCATTCACCCAAAGCTTTCTCTCCCTCTGTCCTTAGCTCTGGCTCTGTCCCTCCTTCCCCTCGTAACTCTGCCCTACAACTGTGACCTGGGAAGTTTCTCAAGAACCAGTGAGCAGTGGGTTCCAGAAGTCTCTCCACAGCATACCTGTTTTGCTTTGCTTTTTCTGAAAATGTGGGAAGAGATGGGGTTTGTAACCATGCCACCACCACCCTGGCGTGGAGTCTGGTTGACAACATGAGCTTCAGAAAAAAGAATTTCCCTGGGGGTACAGAGGGTAACCATAGCTGAATGAGGTTGCAACCAAGGGTAGCAGCTGGACAGCTTGTCCCTGAATACCCAGAGGCCACAGTGGGTGGTAGTGTTCTCTTGGAGCCCAGGATCAGTAACAAGTCGACCTGAAGAGGTGACAAAGGTGGCAGATGCCCAGGAGTGGAGAGCACATATTCAAGAAAACAACCACAGAAACACAGGGAGCATTTGTGCCCAAGTATTGGCAGAAAGTCAGGGAAAGGGCAAAAGCCAGTAAAAGTTTGGGGTGGGAGAAGTTTGCCCATTCTGCAGACATGCTGTAAGTGTCTACAATGTGGCAAGGCACCATGCCCAGTGCCAGAGATGTGTCCTTGAGTAAGAACCCTCCTTCCTTGAGACCCTTGCAATTACTCTCTCCATTTACTACTTAAGAGCCCCTCTGCATTCCCGTGGGCATTTGAAATCTATGAGGCATCAAGTCTACCTTTTAGTGCACCAGACACTTTCAGTAACCACTGTTGACACCCACTGTCATCTGTTGCTTCTTGAGAACAACAATGGTGCCTTCTTGTACAAGGCTTGGTCCTTTTTCTTTCAGCAACATGTGGAAGTGTAATAAAGTCCCCACATGATCTACCTCTGCACATCCATCTTTCATACAGAACTATGGAAAATCCCACCTTCCAATGGTTAAGAGAGTCAGCCTGAGATGGATGGGATCAGCCACATAAAGAAATCAACTTGCTGTATATTTAATTTGGACTCAAGCGCATGAACCTGTGTGGGTCATGATCATCTGTCCACCACACACACTATTCATTGGTCCCTGGGTAGCCTGGTTTGTAATTTGCTTATCTGATAATAGGTTAAGCAATCACAGTCCACTACCCAACATGAGAATGAGGAGTTGGTGCATCTGACACCTTCCTGTTTTTCCACCAATGTCCCAGACTTGATGCCTGACTCGATCATTCTTCACAAATACACATATTTGTATTTAGGAATATATGGATAGCCAAACCATACTCTAATCTTAGACATATGTCTGTACATGTGTGTGCATGTATACAAACAGAGAAAGAGAAAGTAGAGAGGGAACGCAGTTGTCCAATGTCATTGTTCCCACTCTCCCTAGAAGGACAGCATGCCAAGTCTAAATGCTTCCCGACTTCACTCATTAACATACTCCTAAGACTCGATGGTACTGTTCCATGCCATTTATTTATTACAATGGCTTCTTTATTCTCTCATTGTGTATGCCCACCATGTTCTAGACTGCAGTTCACACATGCATCTCTTGCCTAGTAGACACCTGGCTTGGTTCTGCCTTGTATTTTATTCTTCCATATGGAAGTTTTCAAACATATACAAGAATAGACCAGATGGCATACAGAAGCCCATGGGAACTGTCACTGGTGACAAAAATTGTCAACACATGGACAATCTTATTTCTTTTATTCTTCTACCTAAAATGCTCCCTTAAATAATCCAGTGTGTCTCTTAGAAAGATAGCATTTCTTTTTTTTTTTTCTTTTAATTTACTAATCTCATCATGCTTTATCTTTGACATGGATATAAGCTCCTTAGAATTCCTGTCCTCAGTCTTCTAATGCTTCAGGAACATCATTTGGGGGCAGTACATTCAAGCTGCAGACAGGGTGAAGCTAAAGAGTTGCTGGCAGTTCCTTCTGGTCACAGTCAGGATCAGACTTCCCTAGGATCATTGCTGAAGCTGCCACAGGTGTGGACTCTAGGGATCTGGAGAGACTAATGAAGGGAGCAGAACTCTCAAGCCCCTGCATCTCCCTCCCCACAAGAAACACCTCCCACCTTCCCTCAGCCTGCAATGCCCTGCCTGGTCCTTCCTTCTTGAGCCATGTGCTCTGTTTTCATGAGTAAAGCCTAGATGTTCAAAGGCCTTGGCTTCCTCTTCCTAGTTCTTCTCCCTCTCAAAGAATTAAAAAAGCAGGAGGATAGGACAAGAGGAGACAACAGGGAAATGTCAAAATAAAAGTCAAAAACAGCCCTGGTTCTCCTTGGTCCAAACCAGGGGCTGTACAACTCTCTCTATGAAGGGCCAGATAGTAAATGTTTCAGGCCTCACTGTTTGGCTTACTCTGCCTACAAGAGAAAAGACGGCCAATAACAACCCACAAACATGCAGGCGTGTACATTCTGATAGCAGGTAAGGTACATGTACCAGCAGCAGATTGGAGCTGTTGGAAAGCTGTGGTTTGCTTGTATGTAGCCTACAAGAAGCAGCCATTTTGATTTCTACTGATGCTTCCTGGTTTTGTCTTTTAACTCTTTAAAAAAAAAAAGGAAAGGTATAAATATATAAACTATAGCTAAATAGGTTTTCGTTATCATCCCAACTTTTCTAATGAGAAAACTGGTAGTCTGCTAGGTTAAAGGCTTCGCCCAAGATCACAAAGCTAACACAAGCCACTGTTTGAACTTGAAGAGAGCTCTTTCAGTTCCTTATGTCCAACTTCCATCTCTGTCTAGATGCAGTTTAATAGCATTGTAACCAAGGCAGTCAAGCATGGAGAACAGCTTAGTCACCTGGGGTTCCACTTGGCTAAGCCTATGCCCACACCCTGACCCCAAACAATGCTGCTAGCAACACCTCAGCAATCTAAGACCTCCAACCTGAATCAAGCTGAGTGCACACCCAACTCTGAACAATGCAATGTGTTCTCCCTTCTCACATTTGATGAACCATCAAATGTAGATTCTATCCAGTCAGGCTCGACTTACATCTAGGTATGGAGGTAGCCGGCCAACCCTGTCTAGATGGCTTTTTGGATTTATTTCTTAACAATGCAAAACCATATCCCTAAGTGAATTCCTGGGAAGGACTCTCTATGCATCATCTATGCATAGGCATAATTGGGTGTGCATACAATTATAATCAAATACATATCAAGAAAAACATTATGCAGCATAATCAGCCAATCGAAACAGGGACTCCCTCCAACTATGCCCTAACGAAACTTTCCCTTCATTTGAATCTCATTCAAGAAAACCCTGGAAAATTTGTCAGGCCTTTAGATATCTCTCCCACAAGTTATCAGTGTCCATCTTGACATGGTGCTAACCTGTGCTGCAAGTCTTCTTTGAATAAGGTCTCCTTGCTACTTTTGCAAATCAATGTGTAGACTTAGTTCTTTAACTAAGAGGCCAAGAAACTGGAACCATTCCAGATTCTGACCCCTAGTAACAGAATTCTAAGCCAGGTACAAAAAAACTTTATAACTTTGCATTAATATTTTCTTTGCCTCACAAGAGGGACAACCATAACTGATAATTGATGCATACTTTTTATCTAAATTGTATCTCTGTAACTATTTTTCTTTTCAAAGGATTGCCTAAGGTAGGTTGCTGGGTAGCACTACAGCACCTCTTTGGTCTTGCCTTTGGTAATTAATCCTGTTGGTGGCTGGGAAGCTGGAGAACTATTCGTCTATGGCACTTGTCATTATTTATGGTAAAATAAAATCACAAGGCTCCAGGTCACCAGCACGATATCACTGAGCAGAAAAGCTAAGAGATACTTGGGAACATGTTCAAGTTGACCCCAGTACCTCTCTGGCTTGAATATTGCCTTTTTCCTATTATTAAATTACTAAAGGAACTATGGGATATCAGAGTCCAGCCTTCCAAACACCCTTGATCTTACTCATTAGCATCGGACACAGTGTGAGCACATAGGCAACTCCAAGTTAGTTTGCATTTGATGATCACTGACACATGCATTTTGCCTTTGCCTCCTACCTATGTTCTCACATTGACAAGGATGTAGATGCTATTAGACTATGTCTTCCTAAAAACCCTATGTTGAAATTTTAACTCTCAACAGAATGGCATTGACAGGTGGGGCATTGGAAGAAAATTGTCCTGTAGAGTAGCTCTCTGCAAGCTAGGAAGCAGCAGCAATCATGATCTTGAACTCTGACCTTTCTGTAAGAAATGAGCTCCCATTGTTTATAAGTGCCCCCACCACTTATGGTAATTTGTTACAGTAGCTGTCCTGGTTAGATTTTGTCAACTTGATACAAGCCAGAGTTATTTGGGAAGAAGAACCTCTACAGAAAAAATGCCTCCATCAGAATGACCTGCATTGCAAATTGTCTTGATTAATGATTGATGTAGATGATTGCCTAATGATTGATGCCCAGCCTACTGTGGGCAGCACCATCCTTAGGCAGGTGGTCCTTGGAGGTATAAGAAAGCTAGCTAAATGTGAACCCAATGTGCAAATCAATAAACAGCATTCTTCTATGGTCCCTGCCTCATTTGAATCCTGCATTGGCTTCCCGGATAACAGACTAAAGCCTGTACCTGCAAGTTGGTTTTTTTCATAGCAACAGAGAGCAAGCTAAGACAGTAACAAAGCATACATAGAATGACACTAAGCTAGGTAAGTTATTTAAAATTTAAACTACTCCATTGTTAGTAGCAAAATGGTGAATTTTTTAAATGAACTATTTTGTTGTTCTTTTGTGTTTTTATACTTTTTTTGAGGATTTCATACATGAACACTATTCCTTTACCATCTCCCACACCCTCTCTCTCTTTCAATTCCATCCATACCCCCAACTCCCTCTCAAATTCATGATCTAAACTTTACTTTTATCTTATGTGTGTGCATATAATAACCAGTTGAGTCCATTCAGTGTTGTGTTGCATACATATTTATATGTATGTATGTATATATGTATGTATATGTATGTGCATATATGTGTGTATATATGTATATATATGTGTGTGCATGTGTGTATATGTGTGCATTGTCTGCATGCATGTGTACATATATGCATGTGCATGTGTGTCTATGCATGTGTGTATGTATATGTCTGTGCACATGTGTGTGCATGTGTGTGTATATGTGTGCACATGTATGTACATGTTTGCACATGTGTTTGTGCATGCATGGGTGTGTATGCATGTATGTGTGTGCATATGCATGTATGCATGTATATGTGTATGTGTTTATGTGTGTGTTCGTGTGTATAAGTATATATGTGTGCATGTGTGTGTGTTTTCAGAGCTGACCACTTGGAATTGAGTAAGCTATTTGGTCTCACCCCTGCAGAAGACTGATTCTCCCTCTCTCCACACCCATAAATGAACTGTAGACCTTTATCTAAGGATAAAGATTTGTGAAATTTCCCCAATCAACTGGTGTTGTCATGGTTTTGACCATTTAAGGATTCCTGCGATGGTTGCCATATGCTACAAAAAGATGACTGCTAATTTTTGAAACACTAATCCTTGCTGATTCTTCTGGCTCAGTATTTCTTAGTCATCCATACAGAATCAAAATGAAAATTGCCCTTTCTAAAGGCACATCATGTCTTAACCATCTTTGTACCTCCGGTGTCTCCCATCGACCTAACTATACAGGCTAATTATATAAATTAACTGAAAGAGTTATGAACTTTTAAAGTATTCCGGAGGTTAGAAGTCCTACTCAAGATGAATGATGCCCTCTCTTGTGGTTGTTTGGGAGGCGTCAAACCCAGAGGACACCTGTTCCACGAGACCTCTATGGCTATTATGGCTTGTTCTCATACATTGGTCACAAGGGGCAGGGTTGTTCATACTCCCCTGCACATTTGCTCTCAGAACTGATTTTCAAAAGGAGTACAGTATAAGATTCCAGCTTCAGCTACAAACGAGGAGCTTTGCTAAACAACAGAGCAAAACACAGAACCTCCAAACGGCACAGCCACCCCTGTAAGAAACCACATAGGTCAGCCTCATATTATTTCATTTCCTTTATTTGGTTTGGGCTGGAAGGGAAGTCCTGGTTGTCAGTCGGTAGCTTGGTCAGCCCATATGTCTTTCCAGCCCTGCGTTTACACCGTCTGCGCATCCATATTGCCCCCACAACCAAGATGATCAGAGACAGAGGTGCCAGCGCAATGCCCCAGGAGAACGTGGAAGAGACTGTAGAGAGAAGAGAGGGCATGAGAGGGAGCATCTCTCGCTGCAGCACAGGGCAGCCTGGGTTGCCAGGGAAGAGAAACATCAGAGTTTGTTTTCCTTGATGAATGCACACTGATTTCTAGAAAACTTGTCTCTTATAGCTAAGCCATTTGAGGATGACACCTGTGACATCAGAGAGCAAGCCAGGTGGAGGAAAATCTGATTAAAGGACAAAATAAGGAGCAGAGAGCATGGGGCTGTGCCAGCTGTGGGCAGTGTATGTGAGAGGCACCTGCCTTTGTCTCTGCCCATTGCTTGTGATGTGCCAGGGACAACCTGAGCCTTGCCAGTGATCACAGGTGTCAAAAGGATAAAATAGCAAACAGAGGCAAAGAAGAGACACTTGGGCTTAAGGACTTTAGATGCCAAGGTTATTTCTTGGATCTAGCTATTGTATGTTGGGTTCCTAGGCATCCCTGTTATGGAAATACAAGAAGCGATTGTGGATACAATACTGAAAGTGAATATGAGAACAGCATTATTAGATATCATATTGATGAGGCCAGAATTCCACTTTTTTTTTTCTTAGATAGGATCTGGTCATGTGGTTCAGGAGGACCTCAAACTCTTGATTCCCCTGTGCTTCAGGTCAAGGACTAGGGTTATAAGTATGTAAAAATTCACATTTGTTAAAGGAGTATTCATATACTTCTGTGTGTGTACACACACATGCGTGCACATGTATGGGCACTGTGCAGGTGTAAATATGGTTGTAAGGTATATGTGTGTGTGTGCGTGAGTGTATGTGCTTGTGTGTATGTGCATGTGTGTATATGTCTATGTGTATATGCATGTATGTGTGTGTATGTCTCTCTGTGTGTGTCTCTCTGTGTGTCTGCTTTCTACTTCATCACAGCATGGCAATTGCAGGTACATGTTATCATTACCAGCTCTTTAAATGGGTACCTGGCATCTGAACTCATGTCCACTTTACCTGTTGAAGTTCTTCCCCCCAAGTGTCAGAGTACACATTTTAAGCTGTTATTTGCTATGCCCTGTGCAGGAATTAAGAGGATCTCAAGCTGATTCTATGGAGGATTCACACGCTATCTTACAATTCCACATGGATGAGGAACATATGAAACTGTAATTTTCTCAGGAACAAATGGTACTTACCTCTCAATGCCAATGTGCCTTGGGAAGCAGTCACAGCTTCCCCAGGGACACATCCACTAAGCCAGGGCCTGGTAATATAATGTGTAAGGGACGGCAGGGCAGGATCCACATAAAGCCCATGTTCCTTTGTTAATCTGATCCCTAGATGGGGAATCTGCTTTCTATGGGACTCTGACTTCCAAATCTACACAGCTCCCACCTCACCAGAATGCTCCTAGCTTGAATGGCACTGAGATGTACTGAGACATCACCCCAGACACACAAGCTCAAGTTGTTAAACTTCAATCTGAAAGGAGCCAAGGCCATTGCAGTTTGGGGATGCTCAGAACTTGTGTGGAGGTTCCTGGTGAGGCAAGAGATGTGCCTATGGTCTAGCAGAGGCGTGAGTAGATGGGTGCTGGGAAGGTCCAGAGCTGAAATGGAGATGTACTCAGTATCCATTGCCATTCTGAGGTTTAGACAAATCATCTTCCTAATTTAAAATATGCCTACAGCTGCCTCCCTGGACATGCAAACGATTATGGAACAAAGGCGTTTTGCTGACTACTGCTCCAGAGATGTATTCTAGGATTCTGGAATTCTCTAGGATTACTGTAAGTTATGGTATCTGTGCCCTCTCAACAGGAACTATATTAACTGCACCTCACTTTCCTTCTCAACATTTAAACAGTAAGATTTAATCATTGAGGTTTTTTTTCTTTTTAAGATGTCCTGTACACAATACTGACTTCCTGCCATTGGATGGCTTTGACCTTATAGCTGCCTGCTGCCCTGAAATCCTAGTCCACACAAAGCAGGATAGAGATTTTAACTTCATGTTCAAGATAAGGAGTGATACATTACAGACACACACACACACACACACACACAGAGAGAGAGAGTTTGAGATTTGCTTTCAATGCCCTACAAGAAGATGTCTAAGCAATGCGTGCTTCCATCCAGCATCCAGAAAGCATTCAATAAGTTCATTTTCCTTTCAGTGTCCCCCAGATACATACCTTCTTTGACTGTGGTATGGAGTGACTGAAAACTCCGTGGATTCGTGGCAACACATTTAAAATCTGTATTCAGATCCTCCCTTGTGACTGGATCAAAAATCAGCGACACTTCCACATAGTTCTCATCATTCTCTGAGTACTGGCTGGGTGAGAAAACATTCTATTGAGCATGATGTATGTATGTATGTATGTATGTAGAGCATGATGTATTTATGCAGAGCATAATATATGTATGTAAGCAGAGCATGATGTATGTATGCAGAGCATGATGTATGTATACAGAGCATGATGTATGTATGTAGAGCATCATGTATGTGTGCAGAGCATGATGTATGTATACAGAGCATAATATACATATGAGCATGATGTACATATGTAGAGTATGATGTACATATGTAGAGTATAATTATATATGTATAGTATGGTGTTATATATGCAGAGCATGATGTGTGTATCTAGAGTTGTCCTCTACAGGATAGCCAGGCAGACATTCTCAAATTAGAAACATCCATTATGTTTAAAGTGACCACAACTTCTGCAGCATTCTGAGAATTTGCTGTCATGTGTGATGCTCATCTAAGAGACTTTCTAGCCTGTCCCAGGAGGACCACATGTCTTTGCTGCTGCTATCCTTTGTAACAGGACATATGTCATGATAAAAGCATATACTCTCCTCTTGGGTTAGTTGGAAAACTTCATTTTGGGGTCATCAAAAATAACTTCAATAATCAAGTAGGAACAGAAAAATCTAGTTTGGGGAATTAGACTTTCTCACCAGTTGGTGAGGCAAAGGGAGTTTCCAGGACCCCAGCCCTCAAGGGTGTCCTCCCTCATGGGAGGGAGGAACACCATGGGGAATCAAGCACAGGCCCGAGGCTTTGGACAGCTTGAGGAAGGTCCCAGTCAGGGTGGCTCCCATGTGTAACGTAAGCACAAGCCAAAGAGGTGGCGTTACTATCCACTCATAGGAGTAAAGGCGTCTCAGAGCGTGCTCACCAGGGCGACCAAGTAAGCAGTCTGAGTCCACCAACACCGGACACTTATGGTGACACTGAAAGACAATAATTATACCACCGTGCATCACTTTCATCCAGTAATTGTACCCACTAAAAAAATAAAATAAAATGTTTGTTAATCTTCCCCAAAAGGGAAAAGAGTAACAAGCACAGGTCCAGGCTAATTCAAAGTAACAAGGCTACAACTTAAAAAGTGCCTGCAGCTTTCATGTAATCTGAAGTTCTAAATGGTTCTCTTATTGAAGGAGGTTAAAGAAATAGATTTCTTATAGTTATTGGCTGGCCATGACATGTATAAAATGTATATTAAGGAGGAATTATAAAGTACTTTAATTTGAATGCTAGTGGCAATTGACCATCAAGAAAGTACTTTAAAACAAAAGGTTTATGGGCCATCTGGGAAAAATACTGATTTGAAGTATCAAAGGTATTTGCATGTGAATGTGGGTTATGTTCTTCTAGCATATTGTAGCATATTCTATGGAAGTTGAGTTAAATGATAGCTAAAATATCTGTTTTAACAGCATGTGAAAAGTTATTTTAACTGTTATAAGTCATTATACAATTTTGAATGTTAATATAGTTTCTTTTTAACGGTTTAGGTAAAAGGTCTGTTTTCATTCTGGTGCTTTTATTAATTTTGACAGTCTGATGCCACTTACTTTTGAAATGTAAGCTAGCGTGTACATTAGAATGTAAGCTCCATGAGAGCAGGTACCTTGTCTGTCTTCACTGCTGTATCTATTCCCAACTCCTCATGACAGCGCCTGGCACATAGTAGGCACTCAATAAATACTGTTGAATGAATGAAAAAAAAAGTGCCTGCATCTCCTTCCCTTTTGGCTTTCAGAGTGTAAAAACTGAAGGAGGAGATGGATGTCTATACACAATTAACTCTCTCTCTCTCTCCCTCTCTCTCTCTCCTTTATAGACATATCAGACCTTTATAATATCAAGCCTTTATAATGTTTACGAGGGCTTGTGAAAATCTTTAAGGGTCATGAGGGTAACAAAGAGCTAAGTGGAAATGAACCAACTCTGAAATATTTTAGACATGCAAAAATATCAACATTTGAAGTATAAATAAATAAAATAACCAATAATAAAATAAAATAAAATCAATAAAAAAAGTTTGAAGAGTCAACTATTAAATAGTAAACTGCTACTCGAACTAGTTTAGAGAGCACTTGGTTTTTAAGACAGTGTTGAGCAAAATTTAATTTTTTGAAGTTCTGAATCCCTAACAGTTCATGACTTTATTAAACATTACTTGTACTGCAATATATTATATAAAACATATTATATATTTCATATATAAATATATTTCATATATGTGTTTTATATGTTTTATATACTAATATCATATCTCATATATTATCTATAATACATATATCATATATTGTAATATTTTATATAATATATATTTCATATGCACAGGCCCTGAATGTGACATCACCTCCAGAAGAAAGTAAATCACAGCAGAGACCCCTCACCCACTTACTGGTGTAGCCCCTCGGTCACACGGCCTCTTGGGTAAGCCACTGAGATAAACGTGCTGTTAGCCATCCACCACACAATGGTGTTGGAAGATGTACTAGTTCCCAGAAACACTTTGCACGGGACTATCAGTCTTGACCCTGGGTACAGCAAGATATAACACATCGACCATCAGAACCCAGCAGGAAAAGGGGCCGCCTTACCTCACAGTCTTCAGGAAGCTCTCAGCACAGGGCCTTGCTTGTCTTCTCCAACATCCCTCAGAAATTAACCCCTTCCTTAGGGGGAAAACGTAGTGTCCTCCAATAGCTCTGCTCAAGTAAAGCTTTAGCACTCATTGACCAAATGTCTCTGGCACCATCCACTGGTCTATGCACAGGCAAAAGCCCCAAAGAACATAGACTTGAATGGCCTCACCCAGGCTACTGCGTTCCTACAGAATGCAGTACTCAAGAGCACTTTCCTTCCACAACTGATGAACTACAAAAAAAAATCCCTGTCAGGTGTGACTCTTTCTTCAGCCACTGCTGGCCTCAGCTTTACATTTTCCCAATGGGATGCTTCATTCCAAGAGGGCCCCCGGGTTTAGAATTAACCCTTCAAAAACCAGAGACATAGCCTAAGGACAGTGCTCTCTCCACAGTTGTGCACTCTGACGCTGCCAATCCCTTGCCTCAATCATAGGAAATTATTTTGCTTTCTGAGTCACCAAAGAGGAGGCAATGGAAAGGAAGGCTCCCTTCTTACTCTTGAAGATACAGCTTCTACAGTTTGCCTGTTAGTATGTCTGGCCCCACGTCATACTCAGAGAGTTTCAGCAACTCTCCATCGCTTCTCATCTCTGGGACTTTAAACGCTCCCCACCGGCTATAGCAGCCCATTATATCTAGGTCATGCCTGGAGTACAGAAAGCTTGACCCCTGACCCCGTGCCCAGAGCTGGGATAAAACAAAACAAACAAGCAAAAAGTAGTCATGTAACTGCACCACGTACTGTAGTCCCTTCAAAGCAACAGATGGGACTGGGCTCCACTTAGCTGGACAGCACCTGAGACCCAGCAAACTGGAAACCAGGACCAACCACTGTCTCCACTACTCTGGCTTTGGAGAAGACAAGACAGATAAGCAAGAGGAACACAAGCAATTCGAACCCCTGCACAAGAGCCCCTACCTCTATGGCCTCCAGGTAAACTTTAACATTTAAGCCCAACCCCAAACAGAACTAATAATAACGTTTTGTTTTAAAACAGACACTGGGTTGGGGGAGGTGTCCTGCTGGAGAGATGGCTCAGTGGTTAAGAGCACTGGCTGCTCTTCCAGAGGTCTTGAGTTCAATTCCCAGCACCCACATGGTGGCTCACAACCACCTGGAATGGGACCTTATACCCTTTTCAAGTGTGTCTGAAGATAGCTGCAGTGTACTGGTATGCATAAAATAAATAAATAAATCTTTTTAAATAAAAAAAAATTAAAAATAAAAAAAAAAATGACCGGGCAGTGGTGGCACATGCCTTTAATCCCAGCACTTGGGAGGCAGAGGCAGGTGGATTTCTGAGTTCAAGGCCAGCCTGGTCTACAGAGTGAGTTCCAGGATAGCCAAGGCTACACAGAGAAACCCTGTCTCAAAATAAATAAATAAATAAATAAATAAATAAATAAATAAAAAAAAAAAATAAAAATAAAAAATAAATAAAAAAAATAAAACAGACTCTGAAGCCAGAACTTGATGAATGAGCATAAGATCTATAAAACCTGCATTATTAAAAACAAGCACATGAAAGAGTGTCAGCTTCCTGGGCACACAGACCAAAATCTGCAGCCAAACTTGACCCCAACTCCGAGTTTCTGAAGTAGACTATATCTCTATTACTCCTTGGAGGCTTTTCCTTGTGGTAAATAGTAGAAATAAAATCTTCATAGAAAGTTAGTGCTGACACGGGATGCGCTCCCACCAGGCAAAGTATGTTGGGTTCCTCCCTTTTGTCTCAGCTCCGAGACATCGGAGCTTATAACTGGAGACTCAACTCATGCCTGATGTGTCTAAAACAAAGGCTCACTACTCTGAGTTCTGCCTTCGAGGATTTTAGAGGAAAGTATGCCTGCTGGCTGGCATGTCTGCAGGCTGAGGACATTGTCGAGTGTAAATAAACTGACCGCTTGAGGACAGCTGCTGTTGACCTCTTCTCCCACCAGGCAAAGTAGATGCTCAATAAATGGGCAGCCCTTCCCTACCATGAACTTCAGAAAGTACCTCTGCAGTTCACTCATGTGCCTTCACTGGGCACCCACGATGGACCATCCAACAAGTTTGTTGGCCACCTATCCTGCATCTGCAGAGGTGAAAACAGAAACCCCTTTTCATCGTACCATTGGTGAATATACCAGCTACTCTGATAACAAGAAACTATCTGCAGTCGCTGCTGGCTCTGTTTGACAAAGAGAGTCTTATAGGAATCCTGAACGGCTGCTTAATATTGAGAACAAGAACCAAGTTGAATGTACTAAAGATGCCAGCTCTGTGGACCCCTTCCTACAGTGAATATCTACTACCAAATTATTTGCCCCATAACATTTAGGTTTTTGTGGGTATAACTTTCAGAAAATAAAGTATCATTGCTCTCAAATAATCTCAATACTACCAAACAATACTTGGCAAAGACAAAGGTTCCTACGGTGGTCATGTCAGTCCCTACATATTGTGGTTCGTGGGCTTCACTCAGGCACTGTGCACCCAAAGGCATGATGTGGTCAGCAGGCACAGGTCCTCAAACCCCTGATGGATCTCAGGCACCACCATGGGCACTTGGGTCACACAGTTCTTGCAGATCCTTACCCAATGATGCTGGTATTGTCTCCAGGGGAGAAATGATCACAGGAATGGGTTCCGTGGTTGTTCCTGAGAAGGCCGAAAGGAAAAGAGATTGCCTGAGAGGGTAGCCTTGGTTTCCAGTACAGGTTCAGATTTCCTTGTTTAGCTAATTAAGTGGCCCTTCCCCTTGTGACCAGACATTGTGAGAATCAGCCTTTGTCTGGCAAAGGAAATAGGCTCTCCATGAAACTGAGCATCTTAAGCCAAAGCTTTTCCCGGCAGAGACATTACTCGAAGAGGCCAGGGTTACACATTCTTCTGGCAGATGGTCTTGGTTATCTGCTCTGTGATGAACAATTAGCTAATCCTCTCCCAGGCTTCCTGAATGCACACTGATGATATCCACAGGATGGGTTTTGCCTAAAGGATTTGCCCTCCCTCAAGACTAAAGAGCCATGTCTTCAAGAGCAGGCACTGGGGTTGGAAAGTGGGTTAGAGAGCCATCTGTGTGTAGGACTAATCCCACACTGAGTACTAAATTCAGTGACACGCCTTGGTCACTGATGTCTTATTAACTAAGGTGGTATACTCTTTAGGGAGGTTGGAGTGGACCTCCAAGGGATTCGATCCAGCTTGAAGAAACTGGGTACCTAACATGGCACAAAAGGGCCAGCTGGGGAGTGAGTGGAGGGTTGGGAGCCATCCCTCTACTGGCCTCATGGTTCTTGTTTTTGCTACTAGAAAAGCAAGTGCTTAAATTACCACATAAGCACCAGATGAGACCAGGGTGGGCCTGCACCATGGCCTGGAGGGTGAATGGCCTGGGAGATATAGATTATAGCAACTCAGCTCCCAAGTACCCGTTTATCAGATCTGCATAGAACCTGAGATTCTCCTGGTGGGTACTACTCAGGATCTGGGGGTGGGGCGCACGGTACACTCAGATGGCACACGTGAGGAGACTCAGATTCTCCCCGTGTGAGGATCACTAGGATTGTGTATGTGATGAGTCCTCAGGTAACTCTGCTGTATCTGGTCCAGGATTCTCTTTTTTTAATTATCTTGTGCGCAACTCATCAAATTTTATTTGATTTATTGACTGATTGATTTTTTTTTTTTTTTTTACTTTCTGACTTTACATCCCCATCCTGCTTACTGCCCTCATCCCGGCCACCCCCTCCCACAATCTCTCCCCTTACCCCGCCCCTCCCGTTCTCTTCTGAGCAGGTGCCCCGCCCTCCGGTGTTCCCCACCCCAACCCTGGCACTTCAAGTCTCTGCAAAGCCCGGCTCTTCTCCCACTAGGGCCAGACAAGGCAGAACCACTGTGTGGCCCTAGTGTCACAACTCAGTACAATACGCAGATCTGCCGCCCCCTAGTGTTTCTGTCCAGTATCACACAGACAAGTAGTTTAGCCCATTCTCAGGCATCACCCTGAACTGAGCAAGATGTGAGCCTGTTCACTTCTCGCGGGACAGGATAACAAGTATATGCCAGAGGCTTCGGTTCCGGCAGGATAATGACACAAATGAGTCTCTGGGGCTCACATTTTTTTATTCTATTCTCTTTTCACCTCGCTTTCTCTCCCGCACGTAAGAGCTGGGGGTAGACATTAAACGACTGTTAAATGCTGCCCAGCCCTACCTATCACATTCTTTTCACGTACAATCTGTCCTGGCATTGGCTGACCATAGTTTCTCCGGGTTTTCAAAATCTGAATTACTCTAAAACCTGAACCCTGTTAAGCAACAATATAATGCTGTGTGTGGAAAATTCCATACTGTAAAACTTTGTTTTTATGCACAGAATTAATTAAAATACTATGATAGTAGACCTAGTGGCATTCATGAATGATTTCAGCATGGATGAGCTACAGTAGGTTCTCTAGTTAGAAGCCAGCTTATAGCCACTGGACCAAGTATAGCCCAAGACCCTGTCTCAAAAAAAAAAAAAAAAAGTAAATAAAATATCACATCAAACTATCTTTGGGTTATATGCAAAAATATATATGAAGCATACACTAAACTTGTGCCTATCCCCAAGATCTCACTATGCTGGTGAAAATATCCCAATTCTTGGGGGGGAAAAAATCAAGATTTTGAAGGTTTCTGTTGTCAAGCTCTCAGGCAAGTAGTGGTCAGCCTGTACAAAGGACAGCAGGCCACAACCAGGCCACAACTGGCGCTCTGCTCAGCGCTCCGGTCAAAAATCTAGTAAAACAGTGGTTCTCACCCTTCCTAAAGCTGTGGCCCTTTAATACAGTTCCTCATGTTGACATTTTATGTCAGCCATAAAGTTATTTAGTTGCTACTCTATAACTGTAATTTGCTGCTCTTAGGAATTGTATAGGAAATACCTGACATGCAGGATAGGTGACCTCCCCAAAGAGGTCGTGACCCACAGGTTTAGAACCACTGCAGTAAACTCTCCGTGCCTCAGAAGCATATGCTAAGGCCTGGCAAGAGTGTCCTGACCAGCTCAGAGTACATGAACCTTCCATTTCCCAGGACGCCTTGGTTTGGTCCCCTCTAGTGGTGAGTTTTAGCATTACAACTTTCAAATGCCTACTTTCATCCTTTTCCCGCCCAAGAATTAATTCTCCTTCTCTTAGAGCTCCCTGCCGTATATTTCTTAAAGTATCTTGTCCGTGTTTTAGTAACATTTAGAATAGTTGATATACATGTTTTTCTCTTTCCTTCATGCCGAAGACATCCGAGGGTTTCTAGGTGACCCTGAATTTATTATCAAGCTGCTTCTAGAACCAGGCAAGACAGGTAGGTACCTCAGTGGTGTGTATTTACCTTTGACCCGGAGTTCAATATTCCTAGTGATGTTGTATTCCTTGCCATTGTAGGTAAATGTCATAACACATCTGTAATAGCCTGCATCTTCCATGGATGTGTTAGATATCAATAGGCGTGTGGGCTCTCCTGCACTCAGAAATTTCTTACTGCCTTTATCCAAGAGTACGGAGCCCTAGAGGGGAGATGGATCTTAAAGTTACATTATAGAATGGCATAGCTCTCGAACTTTGAGTGTGAGTGTAATATCATCGTTGTCAATCAACGTGAAGTCTACAAACCAAAATCTCCCTAGCATATACTTACTTTGGCCATTTTGCCTTTGGGGCGCATTTTTAACTGTTAGAGAAATGCTCGGTTTTCCCCCTTGGGGTGGAATCTTGTCATGTAGCCCACACTGGCCTTAAATTCTTGATTCTCCTGCCTAAGCCTCCTGGCTTCTGGGATGACATGGGTGTGCCCCCATAGCCCATTTAGAAAAAGGAATACGTTTTTTAAGATTAAGTTATTTTAAACCATTTAGATACAAATATACTTACGGACTAACTGCCTTCTTCTGACTATGAACAATATCAAGAAAAATCACTATTAAACAGCCAGGAAGACATGAAAAACTAGGGCTGGAAGAGACCACGTTGGGGGAATTTCTTTTAGAATTATTTCAATTTTAGGACTTACTACAGGAGAGGAAATTTTGTAAGTAGAAAAATAGGAGAAATGGAGCCCATCTTCTCATAAAGACACAGAGTCCTGGCAGTTCTTGGCAAAACAGAGCCCTCGGGAGCAAGGCTTCCAGGGAAATGGAAGAAGCAGGCCAGGTAAAAACATCTTGAGTGTTCCATAGCCTCCAGTATATTGCTTTCTACACCACGAAAACCTTATGCATGGCATTATGTACCTGTAACCTCAGTAGCTGGGAAGCTGAGACAGGAGGATTATGAGTTTGAGAAACCCTGTCAAAGGTGGAGGAAGGGGTGATGAGGAAGAAAAGAGGAAAGGAGGGGAGGGTGGAAAGGATGGAGGAGTGGAAAGAAGGGAGGGGTGGGAAGGGGGAGGGGTGGAAAAGAGGAGGGGGG
>NW_022196896.1:68023495-68048495 GCF_008632895.1 Mastomys coucha | reverse complement strand
ATGGCTGTTCTCTAGTCAGGCCAAAGGTGTGTCCTAACCCTTCCAGAAGAACCACACCAGAAACTATTCAGAACATGAAGCCAACAACTTTACTCTTTGAGGAGCAGCAGAACATGTCATCGCTGAAGAACAATCCTTTCAACAAACAGTGTTGAGAAAGCAAAAAGGTGCGTGCAAAAACAGACCTACACCCTGGCCTTACACTGCATGCAAAAACTAGCTCAAAGCATGTCAGCCCTGAAACATAGGAGTTAAGTGTGTAAGTGCCCAGGAAGTAAACAAAGGGAAAAGCTTCATTACTTTATCTGTGATTCCCTGAACCCAGGAACAGAAACACTAGAAGAAAAGAAGGACATAACTTAGAATTCACCAAAAGGTAAATGTGTTCATGAGGAGGACACTACGGACAGAGTGCCTAAGCAACCCATGGAGTGAGGTGAAGTATCCCCAAGTTGTACAGCTAATTAGAAGACATCCCAAAATCCTACAATAAGCGATGCAGTTCTCAAAACCAGCAAGGACTGGAATAGCCATTTCTCCAAGAAGTAGACACAAGTCGCTAAGGAAGAGCACAGAAAGCTACACCCAAGGACACAAGGCACCACGTCACACATGTTAGAACATCACTGTGAAAATAAATAAGCCACCAGTGTTGGCAAGACTGGAGAGTGATGGAACCCTTGTGCGGATGGAAGTCAGTGCAGCTGCTGCAGAAAATAGAACAGCAGTTCACAAACAAAAGAAAATCATAAACTGCCAGGTGATCCAGAAACACAAACAAAAACTTCTGTAGTTACTCATAGTAGCATTCCTAAAGATAGCCACAAAGCAAACCTCTGTGATTACAGAAGGAAGGACAAATGGACAAACAGAACTTGGGATGTTTGCACCACAAAACAGCAATAGTCAGCCTTGGAAAGAAAGGGAATTCCAACATGGGCTATAAGACTTGCATGAGTCATCTACAAGATGTAGATTTACAGAGACCGAAGGTAAATGGTGGTTGTCAGGGGCTGGGCAGGGAAATGGACTGACAGCTGTAGTTTAATGAGGACCAAGCTTTAGTTTGTGAAGAAGAGGGAGTTCTGGAGGTTGATGGTAATGATCCTGGTGCCACAGTGTGGAAGTGCTTAGCTTGCTTGAGTGGTTCACTTAAAGACAGTCAACACAGTAGGATCTACGTCATATGTGTATTATAACAATTCATTTTTTAAAGCAATAGGACATAGATTAAGGAGATGCATAGTGCAGGCCTCCTCCTGCCCCAGAACAACTTCCATGACTATTCAGTTTTCTTATCTGTGCAATAGCATTTGGATTAGTCTGATGTTAAGACTCCATCTAGTTCTAAAATTCTGCTGGAGATTTCCCATCTGCATCTTGTTTCTCCACCATGTGGAGTTACCTGTGAGAAGTACAAAACAAGTCTCTGTCCTTCTGGGGCTCAGCTCTGATAGCAGACAAGTATTACATATGTGCACGCAGAACAGATGTGTCTCACGGGAAAAATGTCACCAAGAAAAGTACTATTGGGACAAGGAACCAGGACTGAACACTGTGCCGGCTAACACAGCTCCAGGGAGTTCTCTCTAGAGAGGTGACATTTGAGCAGAGACCAAATACACTGGAGGAGGGAGGGAGCTATGAGCATGTCCAGACAAGGGGTTGTCCTGGTTTGCTTTCCATCATCACTGGTGAGACCAGAACTAAAAGTAACATGGAGAGGGTCTATTTCAGCTCACAGTCTGTCATGATGTCACGACAGGAAGCTACAGGCAGAAACTAAAGCCAAAGCCATGGAGGAACACCATATACTGGCTTGTTGCACATGGCTTTCAGCCTAGTTTTTTATCCTACTCAGGACCTCCTGACCAGGGATGGCATTACCTACAGTGGGTGTGATGGTTTGAATAAGAATGGCCCCCAGAGGCTCGTATATTTGATGCTTGGTCATTAAAGAGTAGTACTACTTTAAGAGAGATTAGGAGGTGTGGCCCTGTTGGAGTGGGTGTGGCTGTGTTAGAGTGGGTGTGGCCTTGCTGGGGTGAGTGTGGCCTTATTGGAGTAGGTGTGGCCTTGTTGGGGGAAGTGTGTCACTGGCAG
This sequence comes from Mastomys coucha, assembly GCF_008632895.1. Classification (NCBI taxonomy): domain Eukaryota; kingdom Metazoa; phylum Chordata; class Mammalia; order Rodentia; family Muridae; genus Mastomys; species Mastomys coucha. The sequence continues at coordinate 68,046,392 of NW_022196896.1, read as the reverse complement.
GGGGATTTGAGGGTCTCAAAAGCCTAAGCCAGGCCCAGTGTCTCTCTCTTCCTGTTGCCTGTGGATCCCCCATGTAGAACTCTCAGCTCCTTCTCCAGCACCATGTCTGCCTGCTCCCCCCGCATGTTGCCCACCATGGTGATAACAGACAAAACCTCTGATGTTGTAAGCCCCAACTAAATTCTTCCTTTTATAAGAAGTAACATGGCTGTGGAGTCTCTTCCACAACAATAAACATAGACATTGAGCTAGGCTCTTATACATAAATCATTAACCAGAAAAATGTTTCATGTATTTGCCTACAAATCAGTCTGATGGAGACAATTACTCAGTTGAGATTCCTTCTTCCAAAGTGAAGCTAGCTTATATCAAGTTGACAGAAGAAGAAAAATAGATAGATATATATATAGATATAGATATAGATATAGATATAGATATATTCCTAAACAGCACAGGAGTTTTTGCATAAAGGAGAACATAGTGTGGATTACCATTCATGTATTTTGAAAGTACAATTGTCACTGAAAACCTTAGAGTCCGTTCTGCCTCTGCCTGGACATTGAGTTCACATTACCCTGGACCCAGAGAGTCTTACCTGAGGGTGCAAATGTAGGTACCAGAGTCTTGCTGCACTGCTGGCAGAACCCAGAGTGTGTCACCTTTCACCCACATCCTTGGCTCATCTCCTGGGATCAGCTGAGAAGAGTCCAATTTACCCCAGGTCAGAAGGCTGTGGGAACTGCTGGAGATATCGGAATGAGGTACCAGGGGGCACCTCAGAACCACGGGTTCACCTTCCAGCCTCAATTCAGATTTGAACTCTTTACCACGAAACTGGCAGTTGTCTCCATGGACTGCAAGTCAGAGATAGTAGGCATTAGGTCCCAAAACTGCTCACATCACAAAACAAGTCCCCGAAATGAAGGTTGACCCAAACCAAGGATACATAGCACATCTAAGCAAGATTCTGCATGGTCCAAGCAAAATGACCTGCACCCAGGTTCCCATAAGTAATACCCTCTGTTACTATAACTTTAGACTTCCCAAATGATAACCTGGGACCATCAATTTCAATTTCTATCCTGTGGAGGCAAATAAATCAGGTTCACATTATAATTTAAAAAACAAAAAGGGTTGGGGCTGGAAATTCTTTAGCATCTACATCGGAAGGCTCACAAGCATCTATAACTCTAGCTACAAGTGATCTGACACTTTTCTGGCTTTCCAAGACACCTGAGTATACATACATACACCACCACTACCACCACAACCACCACACACACACACACACACACACACACACACACAAATAAAGGCAAAATTTTAAATCTTTTCTAAAAGATTTAAATACAGGCTCAGTTTTTATGTGGTGATATTAAAAGTTGAACTATGTAAATAGAGGTAAAAGGGAATGGTTATAGCAGATGATACGTTTCAAGTCAAAGGTATGACAGCTAAAGAAACTCCATTTTATGTTAAGCATTCATCTGATTACCCACTATCATTTGTCTCTGACTCCAGTCATTGGAAAGTCAGTTTCTAGTAACTCTGACTCAGTGACTCCCATCCAGAAATATACAGTTGTCACCATCTACTTATAATATGACTGCTTTGGGGGATGGGGCTTGTGCAGACATTCAAGGACTATTTTGAAGTTGACTTGATGACCTAATCTTGGCAGAGCACAAGGCTCTTGGCTTGCTTGTACAGATAAGATTGTGGTTTCCACCTTTAAAATTCTATATTCCTCTATTGCTGGTGGGCTTAAAAAGTTATACAACTACTTTGGAAATCAATTTGGGAGAGTCTCAGAAAACTGGGAATAGTTCTACCTCAAGACCCAGCTATACAACTCCTGGGTCTATACACAAAAGATGTTTCTTTATCCCACAAGGGCACCTGCTCCAGTATGTTCATAGCAGCTTTATTCATAGTAGCCAGAAACTAGAAACAACCTACCTGTCCCTCAACCAAAGAATGCATAAAGAAAATGTGCCAAAGGTACATAGCAGGATATTACTCAGCTATTTAAAAACAATGACATCATGAAATTCACAGGCAAATGGATGGAACCAGAAAATGTCATCCTGAGTGAGGAAACCCAGATCCAGACAAACATGATATGTGCTCACTTATAAATAGATATTAGCCATGAAGTACAGGATAACCATGCTGTGCTCCATGAACTCAAAGAGGCTAAATAACAAGGGGAGACTCTTGAATCTCACTGAGAAGGAGAAATAGAATAGTCAGGGGTATAGACAGAGGGAGGAAACTTGGTGGGGAAGGGGTGGGGAAGGGGGCAGAAGGAAGGATAGAAGTGTACGGGGCGGCATTTGTGGGATGACCAGGAAGTCTAGGGCAATGGAAACTTCCAGGAATCTATGAGGTGACCCTAGCTAAGACTCCTAGCAATGGGGGATATGGAACCTGAAAGGACCATCTCCAACAAACAGAAAAAGACTCCAAATGGAGAAACTGGGACAGCAACCCAGCCTCAAAACCTTAGACCCACTATTTCTCTGCCAACAAGGTGTGGGGGGATAAAGATGGAGCAGAAATCGAAGGAATGGCCAACCAATTAGCAGCCCAGCTCGAGACCCATGCCATGAGAGAGAGTCCACCCTGACACTATTTGTGATATTCTGCTATACTTCCAGAAAGGCACCTAGCATAACTGTCATCTGAGAGGCTTCACCCAGCAACCGATGGAAACAGATGGAGAGACCCACAGCCAAACATTAGGCAGAGCTTGGGGGATTCTATGGAAGAGTGCGAAGAAAGGATTGAAGGAGCCAGAGAGGTCTAGGACACCTCAAGAAAACCCACAGAATCAACTCACCTGGGCCCATAGGGGCCCACGGAGACCCCAAGAATACCAGAGAGCATGCATGGGACAGACTTAGGCCCTCTGCACAGATGTAACCGTTTGTACAGCTGTGTCTTCATGTGAGACTCCTAACAGCAGGAGCAGGGGCTGTCTCTGGCTCTGTGGCCTGCATTTGGATCCCTTTCCCCTAACTGGGCTGCCTTGTCTAGCCCCAACAGGAGAGGATGCTCCTGGTCCTGCTGCAACTTGACATGTCAAGGCTGGTTGGGGTCCACTGAAAGCCTCCCTTTTCTAAGGAGAAAGGGAGAGCAAAAGGAGGGCAGGGGTGAGGTGAGAGGGAAGGACTGGGAGGAGAGAAAGGAGGGTAAGCTAAGGTCATAAAGTAAATAGATTAACTAATTTTAAAAAAAAATCCTTCCCTCCCCCTCTTGGAGCAGTGGTCTCTAATCTTGTCTCAGAGATGGTTGTTCTGCTAACAGCTTCAACAAATTTAACTGATTATAATCTGGATTAAGTCCAAAGTCTTCTCCTGACCTCTCAAACTCCAAAGTAAAGGTATCTTTGAATAAGAGCAAATTGGTCGTATTCCCATTCTCTTCTTGGCAGGAAAGGCACACACACCCAAGGCTTCAGCATTCGGACAGGGGATATCTGTCATCTCGCTTGCCAAGCCATGAATATTTGTAGTTTGCTGCTTGTTAACTGAACCCCACTGGAAATCTGTTTTCCGGGAAGCCTTGCCCCAGCTGAGGTGGTCGTTTCTCACCTGTGTGCTTCTCCGATGTCGTGGGAGATTCAGAAACCTTTCCAGTGTGCACCACTGGCGGAGTGGTGAAAGCAGAAACCCCAGTTACTAACACAAGCAAGATGAGCATTGTCTGCACCAACTTCCTGAGCGCACAGGACCCTCTGAGCCTACAGGAGGAGAAAGAGGGAGGGGTCAGTAGGATCATGAGCTCCCATGGGAAGGTGGTCCTGGGGTGGGGATGGGATGGGGAATAGAACAAGGTCTTGAAATTGCACCTGAGAACAAGAATGTTTGCTGTGTATATTTTCAAATAAGGAAATTCAAACCATGTGTAGTTGTCTCCCTGCGTCTGTATTTATGAACTTGACTGATATTAAATCCCCAGGCCCCTCCCACAGACCTGCCTGGAATGGAAGTTTCCAGGTCCTGAGTGCCTGCCTCTCCAGAAATGAATCTGAGCAGTCCCTGCCCCTCTGCCGGAGCCACAGCTTTTACTCTTAGCTCCTCCAGACCTGAGTCCACACGCCACTCTCTGGGCAAGGTGTCTCCTTATCCCCAGTGTAAGCCTGCACCACTTTCTGACCCCCAGTGCCCTCCCCACATTCTCCTCACTGGCCCCGTGGTCCCCTGCAGCACTCTTCACTCTTCACACATAAGCTGTCCACCGAAGACAAGGGCTCTCTCTTCATCCTATGCACTGTCCTACCGTGCCCGAACTCAGTCGCTGAGTTCGTGAACACCTCAACAAATCACCAGAAGCCAGAAGATCCTCTGGTTTCACTCGTCGGGGAGCTTTGCCTGGTTCCACGTGGGCAGTCTCAGCCGATCATAGACGAAACCAGCAAAAGGAAGCCTTCTCACCGGGACCCATCAGCCCTTACTGTTAGCTGTCTGCTGCCAGGGGTGGGACCACAACGCGCAGGAAGCTACTGCGCCTCCTCAACCTTGGATTCTTTTGCCCAGTTCAAGGTAGAAATAAAGCATGCCACCCGAGTGAGGCTCTGGTGGGGCTTTTGTTCTGGCGAGAGGGAGCAGAACACAGGCTAAGTAAGGTCCCCCGGGCCACTCTGAAGGGGGCGAGGAGGGAGCCAACACAGAGATGCTTACTTTGGACCGCCCAGACTGCTCAACACTGAAGTCCCTCAGAGTTAAACAGCTTAAATAGCATAATCCTGAGAAACCTGCTTCTCATTAAGCATAGAGACCAGCATTGAGAAATCAGCACTTTCTCTCTTGCCTCATCCCACCCATCCCACCCTCCACCCTCAAGATGATTATCTTCTTAGGTCTTAACCGGTCACGACTGACATCTTTTTCTGGCCGCTAGAACCAGAGACAGAAAAATCTCTCCTGGATGTTCTAGTGATATGTGTGGCTGCGACTCTTCTCTTGAGGGCATGGGTTTCTATGAACCTGTAGTTCACCATGCACAGGGAGCACGGTGTTGTCCTCTGAATCTTAACAAATAGCATTTATTTATGTCTGTAGCCTAGTCCCCTTTCCTGGGTGATTTTCTTGAGGTACTTTGGCCAAAGCACTGCCAAAAATAAAATAAAATAAAATAAAATAAAATAAAACTGGAGACTTTCCCTGACCTTGAGGTAGCAAGGTAGCTTCCTGTGGGTCCTGATCCCACCCCATAAGGCACACAGGGTTGCGGCTCTGAAGAGATTCAAATTTTAGGTAAATATTGGGTCCTAGGGACCGAGATGGCACTCCTCTTCATCTTTCTTTACACATAAGGGTGGGATCTAAGGAGTTCGTGCCCAAGAAATATCACTAGCAATTCCTGAGTCCCACTTCCTTTTCATAACCTGTCTGTTAGGAATGTACATGAGTTTAGAACCAGGCCTATCAAGCTAGCTGATGAGGACCTTTCTGGCTCTTCAGAAATTTATCTGCTCTCTCTAGAGAGAAATAGAAGCAAGTGTTTAAACCGGAAAGAAAGTCAAACTCCTCGCTCCAGGCTGCCCAGGTATAGCCACCATTGCACAGCTGCTATTGGAACCCTGAACCAAGGAGCTGAGTCACAATAGAACTGGAAACTCTGTATCTAATAAAACTGTCTCTCTGTTTGCCAGCCAAGGCTTTCCTAAGGTCCAGGCTCTGCTGATGGGATAGTGGCTTTGTGAAGGAAGTGGCAGAGCCTGCAGGCTACTCAGGCTACTCAGGATACTCACGGGGTAACTTTCTCCCTTAGGGGACCAGACCCAAGCTTGGGCTTAGCGTGGGATGCCACTCAGCTTGCTCTCTCTGAGGTGACCTTCCTGTTACAGTCTGCACACTGGTTCTAAACCGGGTGTCACTGCTCCTATTGGGAGCTGACTGTAGATCTTCAGGGGCTTGTGGGGTTACCCTGGGGTGTCAACCAAATCAGGGCAGCTAGAGCTTCATGGGTTTCTCTAAGATCCTTTTCTTCAAGCATCTTCCACCTACTCTAGTTATAAACCTTAAAGGCTTCTATCAGAGTTGACAAAGGGTCAGAGTCTGCCTCAAACTGTGTGACTTCCTATAGGAATCTGGGGTAGCCTGGGTCATAAGATGAAAAGCCACTGGAGCCCTTCTTTGCCCTGAGCTTGGAACAGCATTGCTGCGTTTTGTAGAAGTACCCTGATCAAGGCTCAGGAAGGTCTAACTTCATCTCATTAACAGACTGGGCCTTTTAGGCCTTCATTCCTTCTCAGACACAGATCAAGTGATGTCTGCTCTCTCACTAGCTCCAAGATGGAGTTCCCCAGGTCTTGGTGGGGACCCACATAGGAAACTACATCTTCCCTGGGCCCCTGAACATTAATTATGTGGCCATGTGTTGGTTGCTGGCCTAAAGTGCTGTGATAACACACCACCAAGGCAAGACAAAAGTCACATCTCAGGAACTCACCCCTGAATCTTTCCATGTTCTCTGAGAAGTTGACAAATCTGTCTTTACATTGGGCCATATCCACTCCTGAGAGAAAGCCTGTGCCTTGTCCATCTCTCTGCCTCAATTTGTCATTTCCCAAAATTAAAATTGATTTTAAGATGGAATGAATGGGGATAAGTGGCCAACAAGGAAGAAATACCTCAACCCCTAAAACCTGGGATGGAAAAACTCTGAGGAGAATTCAGTAAATTAATCTTACTTTGTCAGTGTGATTGCATATTGCATTTAGATGCAGGGCCAAGCATCTTTACTAAGATGGTGCTGGTAAAGTGCACAGAAACAGTTTGCAGAAGTGATAACCCTTCGCCCCTTACCCTCATATCTTCAGGCTCGCTTAGCACATGTCAAGTTAGGAAACTGTTAAGCCCCAGATTCAGATTCACTTATGTCTTCTTAGGAAGTCCCCACTTGGCTTCAACTGATGTTTCTTGGCACTGCTGTGCGCCAGGATCATCTGGAAGCTTTCAAAAAGTACCTAACATCCTGCGAAATTGTACCTGAAAGCGGATCCCCAAATCAGTAATCATGATCTTCCCCAGATGACGCCAACCAGCAGTCAGCATCAGGATAGATCACCATGTACCCTTTCAGAGACATGCTTAAAGACATGTGAATCAAATTCCCATCTGGATAGTTTCCATTTTTCTAAATTCCAAAAGAAAATAGGGGAGGGGGTTGAAAAAATACGCATCTCTGCTGTATCCCCAAATACAGTCTTTTATATGGGAGGGGGAGGAGTCTCAAGGGAGACAAGACTCTAGGAAGGTTCCAAATAGGAGGGAGCCAGCTTGTCCAAGTTTTGGGAGTTGTAGGCCTAGCGGTGCTTGGAGACTGGTGCCCAAAAAGACCCAAGATAGGAGTTTCTCACAAAAGTTCTGATCCCATTTCATAAAGGTACTTAGTGTTTTTCTCCTCATTTTTCCCTCCTTTTCACAGGATGATGTTATATCTGAAAGACCCACTTGCTAAGGATACTTGTTAAAGTCAGAAAACACAGTTGGGAAACTTGGTCTTCCTTTTTTTTCTCAGCATCTCTGCTGTACATACACAGACCTTGTTCTTGTCATCATTCCTTAAGCCAGACATTATAGCAATAACCCATCTAGCATTTCCTTCGTGTTTGATATAAGTGACCCAGACATGATTCAAAGTATACAGGAGGCTTATACAGTTCATAAACTGTAAGAGGCTTGAGCATCCTAGGTCTTCAGTATCTAGAAGATCCTTAAGTCAATGACTCATAGACACCAAGAAACTGTAATTCCCTAGAGAGTGACCCTCATTTTATATACAATTCTGACATGCACTTAGAGGTTCCCCACACTCCTAACTTCCTGGTCTAAAGCATTCTGGGAGGCAGGGCATGAATATCTTGAGAGAATGAGTATCCAAAAAGTGAATATCACATAGAAGCTCGTGAACCATTCCTCCCCTAAGACTGGCCCATCAATTGTCCTTTGAAATCTCCCCCATGGCCCTTCCCACAACATATACCATACAACTGTTGGTTAGACCAGCTAACGATTGCCACAGCAAGGCAGCCCAGCAGAACATCCCAATGCTGGTGTTTGCTCTTGCTCACAAGTCTTTATGCCATGTAGAGACTGACTAGCCAAGACCATGCAGGGCTGAGGGCGGCTCCAAGATACGGGTAGAATCCAAGTCAGCGCCATATTTCTCTCTGCTTCCTTATAGCAGTAAACACCCATTCTCAGGGATGGCCAGGCAATGCAGGCAGGAACAAACCATGCTCTGCTTGGAATGAGCTCCTTCCTACCTGCCCACTTTCCTCTGGCCTCAGGAAGTCATGGGGTCAGGGAAAGAGTTACAACAGCTGGGCTAATACGGAAGCATGCATGTTCTCTACTCTGCTTGCTCTTTGCCTGGTTTGGTCAGAGTCTGCATCATGTTTATAGGCCTCTTGGCTGTATTGCCCAATTATAGATTCTGCCTGAGGTGTAATCTGAAGCACTGCTGGGCCTCCCTTGGGGACAACCTGAAGTAGTCCAGATGGATACACTTTGTTAATCCAGGGAAAGCACTGGGAATATTCCAGTAATCCTCTCTCATATGTAGGGAAATTGTGAGTCCAAGGACTCAGACCTACAGCCTTGCTTCCTAGATGTAGTGACAGGACAGTGGAGAGTTCTGCCTTGGGGTATATCTGGCCTAGCACTTTGCTGCTAGCTTTTCTTGCTTCAGTGGGTCTCTCTCACTTACACATTCTTGAAACACAAATACTTCCTAAGTCTCACCTCTAACCCTGTCCTCAGGTTTGGTAGCATGAAAGCCATACAATATTAGGAGTTGTTTTGTCCTCTTAAGACGCTCAACCATACATCATGTCCCCAGCTATACTGGCCCTAGCCAGGCTAACTGATTCTCTAGTTGGTGTGTGAAAGAAGTAAAAATACAACCATGTCTAGCTTATGCCTTTGGACTAGAAAATAAAGCCAAATTTACAAGTATATGGGCTAATGTCATAGCCACCATGACTGTGACAAATGCAGAACACACATTCCTTCATTTATCTTTAGGAGGTGAATATTATACCACTTTATACAAGATATATGAGAATAAATCAGAGACTAAGGGGTTTGGCCATGATAGTATATCTACAAAGAACTCCAGTTTACACCCAAACCTGTTGGCTTCAAAGCCCTCTGTTCTTCAGAATTATACTTTCTATGCCAGAGACTCTTTTTCCCCTCCTCTAATACCTATCTATCCTGTTTCCTCCAATAATATAACCACTGTCTCTCCACAGCATCCACAGTCAACCCTCATGCAGACCACACTTCCCATCATCCTCTAAAATGAGGAATGTCCATATGAGAAATTTGGGCCAAAAGGAATGTCATTGAAACGTGTAATCTTCCTGGGGAGGTCTCTTAAAGTAATACTTGCGAAACTCACAACCCCACTATTTTAGTATCTATCTATTCAAAGGAAATGAAATCAGTGTATCAAAGAGACACTCATATTTATGAGTTTATGAGTAAGCAAGATTTGGAGTCACTCCAATACCCAAACACAGATGAGTAAAGAATATGTTGCACATGTATACATATGGAATTCTGTGTGTTTGTTTTTTTTTTTAAATTATAAATTCTTCCACTTGCCTCAACATAGGTAAAAGGGATATCATACCAAACAACAGAAGCCAGACATAGGCAATGACTGTTAAATCTCCCTTGGATGTGGAATCTTAAAATGCTGGTCACATAGAAGTCATAGGTAGAGTAGAGGTATTGATCATTTAGAAGTCATAGGTAGAGGAGAAATGTTGATCACATAGAACTCACAGGTAGAATAGAGGTCTCCAGAGATGAAGGTGGGAGCAGAAAAGATGTGAAATGTTGGTCAACTAGTACAAAGTTAGAAGTAGACAGGAAGAATAAGTATTCTATTTTAATTGTACAACAAGATGACAGGTGACTACAGTCAACAAAGATGTACTACATACTCCAAAGAAGCTAGGAGATTTTCAAATGAGATCTATACCAAATGGTTAGCATGTGAACTGCAAGTAATCATTCATTATGTAATATATATGTACCACCTCATCACATTGCATCATAAGTACCATTATCAGTTTTAAAAAAACTGCATTACCAACAAGGTCTCTACCAATTGTCCTTCCACTGGTCCTCAGTGTTCATGCTCACTGGCAGCTAAACTGTAGCTGCCATCTTGGACCACATGTTGAAAGGATTCGTGGAAAGGGTTGGAACAATGAGAAGAGAGTTGACTCCGGGACTGCCTTCTTTTATATGCTTCTATAATATGCAGCCAAACCTGATATGTGGCCTGTCTGGATTTTGTTAAATAAATAAATAATAAATAAATAAATAAACACATGCCAGAGGTAGGAGCCCTAAAAGGTACCACCACCAGGGGCGCTGTTTCCATACCCCTCCTTCTGACACCAACCTGATCCAGATCAGAAGTTATCTGATAGTTGATTCAGAAAAATTACTTTTCACTCAGGAGATGCCTTGCAGCTTCTGCTTGGATGAGTGCAGTGCCCACCCAAGGCCCATACTGTTTCTGAGTCAGGCTTTCCTTGGGTTTATATGGAAGTCTATAAGCATGAATAAAATCGCTCTGACACCAAACACCAAAATGTCAGATCGAACTTATCCAGGCATGGTCTCTAGCTGATGTTCCATAAAACCATGAAGCTGTGGAGTCAGAGGAGTGTGGTCTAGAAGGGAACTGTCCCAAGCTTGTGTGTGAGTGCTTAGTCTTCAACTAGTGGCACTGTTTTGGAAGGCTGTGGAACTTTTAGGAGGTGGATCCTTCCTAGAGGAAGTAGGTTACAGGGTGCAGGCCTTGAGGTTTGATGGTTCAGTCTCACTTCCTATTCATGCTTTGCTTCTTGACTACAGATGCAACATGACCAGCTTGCCTCTTACCCCTCCTGTCATGCCTTCTACACCATGATAGACTAAGGTCCCTTAAAACCATAAGACAAAAAATAATTGGCTTTAAATTGCTTCTTGTCTGGTGTTTTGCTCCAGCAGCTGGAAAAGTAACTTGTATAAGAATTCTACTCCAGGGCAGGAGAACTCCTTGGTCAGGGAACAAAAAAGAATTTGAAGTCAGTCATTCTCTCCAGCTTGTCTGTCTAGCCAATCAAGACCACTGTTTCCAGAAGGAAAGGAAATCCTCTAGTGCACTCTCCTTGAGTTCTCCTAGCCCCTGTCCATGTCCCAGGCTACTCCCAAGTCAAGGAGCTATCATGGCTTCTCTCTCTCTCTCTGGACTTCAGCAAAAACAAGTGCTTCACTGTGAAGCCCTTCTCCCCAGAAGTGGCTTCAGACAAGCAAAGCACGGGCACTTAAAAGTGACAGTTTTCAATAATGAAAACCTCATGGAAGGCTGGAACCAAAAATGTTGTAGTATAGGAAACAGCGAGTCCTTGGCAGGCCTAGAGAGGGGAAGAAATCATCTGCTCTGGTTCCCAGCCAAACACATTCCCTGCCCTAGTTACTTTAAACACATCTCCAGATCACTAGTGACTTGATTTCTCTCCTGGAGTCTGAGTTGACCTGGCTGCCAGGAGGAAATCTCAAGACTGCCTCATTCCAAGCAACTGAGTTATAAGTTGATCTCTACTTTTTTTTTTCTAGACAAATAATCATGTTTCGGTGCACCTTACAGGGATAGGCTGTAAAGTGGGACAGGGGATATGAAAATGAGGAGTGTGTATGAAGACAGGGCAAAAAAAAGAGAAAGGATGTAGTAAAGTAAAAGGCTCAGATGGCCCATCCCTGAGCAGACAGGTATCTTCTTCCTCTGGTACTCGCCCAGGCCTGGGAGACTGGTCAGCTGTGCCTTTGATCAGCTGTTTGTGTCCTGACCTCTGCATATGGAGAATGCAAACAGCCTAAGAACATGGACATGATTACGTCATCTCTCAGTCTAACTTGTAAGCTACAAAAGGACAGTAAACTGAAAAGAAAAAACAGTATAGGGCACTTCAGAATATATTTCTCCTAGACTGATTAATATTCTCCTCTCTCTCTCTCTCTCTCTCTCTCTCTCCCCCACTGTAAAATTCTATATACAGAAAAAAAATATAACAACTAAAAAACACAGGTATCATCAAACCCTTAAATACATCAGAATACATATAATAAGAAGTATGTTTCAACAGATAAGAAGAAAAAAAGAAATAAAGAAATGCAAGCTGGTGACTGAGGAACCATTGGCCCTAAGGGGTAACCTATGGTGGTTGCTTTGCAAAATGGAGAGTGTCAAACTGCCTTCTAGATACTTAAGTTTCCATCCATAGATTAGGCAGCTCTCAACCCTTATCACAGAAGGTTCTTCAGGGTAGGTAGCAGTTACTATGGAGACAGCTTATCAAAGTGCACTGTGGAGTGCTCATCTATCCCTAAATGGGACATCTATCTCAACTCCCTCCCCAAAAGGCTCAGGGAACATCTTGAGAAGAGAGAAGAAAAGATTGTAAGAGCCCGAGGTCAGTGAAGCCTTCTGCTTAATTGTATCTTCTGGACATGACTGGACCATTGCACTCATGAATGCAGCAGCATCTGTGGCTGCCTGCAAGAGACCTGTGCAAGTTCAAGCCAGTTACTGTGTCAGCATGCATGGCGGAGGGATTCTTGAAGCCCTGCTCCTAGCTGATGAGCCACTAACAGCTATTGACTGCTAAGAAACAGAGGGTCAGCTTTCTTTCGAGATGTGGCCCCTGTTAGGTCTCGCATGCCCTGGTGAGTGGCTCTATACCATACACATACAGACAGCACTAATTAGACTCACTAGGTTATAAAAACGGAGCCTGAAGTTGGTTGGAGGGTGTACTGGCTGGTTTTGTGTGTCAACTTGACACAGGCTGGAGTTATCACAGAGAAGGGAGCTTCAGTTGGGGGAGTGCCTCCATGAGACTCAGCTGTGGGGCATTTTCTCAATTAGTAATCAAGGGGGCAGAGTCCCTTGTGGGTGGTGCCATCCCTGGGCTAGAAGTCTTGGGTTCTATAAGAGAGCAGGCTGAGCAAGCCAGGGGAAGCAAGCCAGTAAGAAACATCTCTCCATGGCCTCTGCCTCAGCTCCTGCTTCCTGACCTGCTTGAGTTCCAGTCCTGACTTCCTCTGGTGGATCAACAGCAATGTGGAAGTGTAAGCTAAATAAACCCTTTTCTCCTCAACTTGCTTCTTGGTCATGATGTTTGTGCAGGAATAGAAACTCTGAATAAGACAGGGGGATATAGAGGTCATTTGAGTGAAACCAGAGGTGAGTATCCATGTGATATTCTTTTTAAGGATCAATTAGAATTTTTTTAAAATCCTATCCTGTACTGAATGTGACAGGACTGAATTAACCCGAGAGAATGAGCTTAAGTTTGTGATTATCTTCGTTTTGATGCCTGGAGGCTTTTGGGCAGCTGTCACACTTCTGAGTCAGATGGAACAGAATGAGGTGACAGTATTGACCATTAGTCATGCTGACTAGCTATTGGCTCAAGCACCTACTGCTTAGTCATATTCAGTGTGGTAAACAAAATCCTAAAAACCCACACGTGCCTCATGCACACCTTCTAAAGTATTCTCCACCTGGTAAGAGAACAGTCACAGCAACACGATCTCAGGCAGGAAATCTCAGAACTTTAGCCATCGAAGGGAAGAGAGGATCCTTGGTGTGAGCAGGGAGCAATGCATAAGGGGATGGCAATAGCTTTTATCAGCAAGGGCTCTGGCCAGAGGCAAATTCAAAAGTCATGGGCTGTTCAAAAATCATTGCTACTCTGTAGAAAAGAGAGCAACTTGGTTTTTATGCCAAGAATAAAGGGATTTCTGCCTCCAAGCAGCACAAGGGTGCTGTTTGTGATTTCATAATCATGTCAGAATGAAAGTTGGCCATTCCTTAATCAGACCCCCATCCCGCCACACACACACCCTCTGAAGAAGCCAAGGGAGATGGCCAGGCCTCCTGGACAATCTGTTCCATCAGTATCACCCGTAGTTTAGTGAAGCTTGTCCCATTAAAGATGGGCATTTTCCATCCTGAGACAAATTCATAATGTGAAATTTTTCTATCAGCTCAGACTCCTTTTGCCCACCTCTAAGTGACATTCATTGGTCAGATTTTGCTATCTAGAGTCGTTTGCAGGAAGCTTGCTCACTCTGGTTGGTAGTCTTGGACCTCAGTGGGAACAAGACTTTTCATGTACAGTGAAAAAAGTACCTGGAACAGAAAGTAGGTGGCACATTCCCTCAGCTGTAAAGGGAACCCAACCTGGTAGAAATTCAGGATAACAGACATGTCACATGAAGAACTCACCACAGTGCTGGAAAAGAGGGAGTGCTCAACACATGGTTGGGCTCACTAGCATTTTTTGAAGGCTGATGGTTGAGGGGGTTAGTAACATGGCAAAGATACAGAGCTGGCAGATCTGAACAAAGCATCAGAGTCTACCTTCTGCCATTCTGCCCGGTTCCTGTTTAGGTTCTACCCCATAGCCTGGAACTTTCTGGCATCATAGTCAGAAATTGAGCTGAGACCTGTTATGATGCTAGAAAAGTATCTAGTGTTGCCTAATGGAATCAGTATGTCTAAAAGCATAAATCCATAGAATATGTTAACATACAAACATGATCTTAAGTTTACAGAGACAGATATGTACACATCTATAGAGCTGGACTTGAATTCTAACCTTTCTGGCACCTTCTTTCAAATTGACCCCCTAAGTGATGGAATCCTTAAACACGAATAATGAACATTGGAACTGGGCTCTGTCTTCATGTGGCTATTTCCTAGCTATGTGATCTTGGGCAACCCCAAAGTCAGTTACACAATCGCAGTTTCTTCATCTCTAAAATACAAAGGTGGAGCTAATGAGACCTCACCAGCAAGTATAAACATCTGGGATTCAAAGTTGATCTGGATTTGAGCACAGGTCTTTGTCTGGCTTACAACTTCCATTTCCAAAGACTCAAACCAGTGGGTCTTCATCAGACAATGTATACCAAGTCAGCTCCTTTGCTCTGAGCCCTTTAGCCAGCAAAGAACAGAACCAATCCTCAGGAATGGGGTTTTCTCCTGGTCATCAGTCTTCTGCCTCTATTTGCCCACTCTAGGCGACTGGGTATTCTGTTGGCTCTGGGGCTGAAGTCTGACTGCCAGCACACATAACACACCTTCCAACTCCTGTAACCTGAATATAGGACACAACACAAACATCCATATAACCAGTCACCCATTAAACTTGTCTACCTAAAATATGGCAGAACAAGCAAGGACAGAAAGATTGTAAGAGCTGAAGGAGCCGTAGGTCTGTGTGTTTACTCACAGCAGGAGCTTAGCAGCCTTCTCTGATAGTCTCTCTCGATATGTAAGTGCGGCTACTTTTGCAGAGTAGGTTAGACATTATAGATGACCACAATCGTGTCTTCCATCTCTCAGCCTTCTATAGCATTATCATCAGACTACTATCAAGAGGTGGAATCCAGCTCACCTACCTTGAATGTGGACATGCTAGTAACTCAGGTGCACTCAGAAGAATGCACCAGACGTGAGTTCACTATTTGTGAATTCTGCAGCTATGTCAGGGAGATCTAAATACTTTCCACCTGGTTTCCTTACAGAAAACTAGTCACCATAGGAGCAGCCTGAGTTTCCCCAGGGAGGCCATATGAAAGGGGTCTTGGCTGAGCTGTCAGCAACCTCTCAACTCCCCTCAAGGGTGCCACCCACATGAGGTAAGCCATCTTAGACTCCACAAACATGTCCATTCATTAACTGATAACCACTGTTGAACTTGGTTGAAATACACGGCAGAGAGGAATTGTCTGGCATTTCTCAAGTGTAGGGTCTACATGATATATGAGTTACAATGACAAAGTGACAAGCAACCACATTTTGGTGTAGTTTTTTCATGGAGCAAAGGGTAAATGCTCATGCAAGAGGCTGCTAGAGTCAGAGTGGAGCACAGGCTGACCATGTTTGAGCTCCTGGAGGATAGAAGGGGGACTGATCAGTGGTAGGAAATTGGATGGTTGATGGGAGAAAATGCATACTGCAAACAACAGGTGTCTGCCTGTAACAAGAAAAGAACTAAGACAATTGCAAAGAACAAAGCAAAGAACCATCTGGGGCCCAGAAGAGCAGACACAAGCATTGCCCTCCACGTTAGTGTCCCAACAAGAACACTGGGATATTGGGGGGGGGCACAAAACAGCCTTGCGTCATAGAGAACTCTCTGCTTCAAGCTCTTATGTAAGATGGAGCAGGGCCTATGTTTCCTAAAGGCAATACTGCAATCGCTTTCCAGAGTGTCTTTATTGCTAGTCCAAGATGGCCCCAGGAGTGTAAGTACAGCACACTGCTCAGAAAGGAAGGAAGGATACAGGTAAGACATGGAGGAAATGCCTTACTCGTAGGAAGACACAATAGAAAAGTCCTTTCAAGTCTGCGGAAAAATGGGAAAGAGGTGTACCAGATGGAGGAGATAGATAGACCTAACCTGTGCTTGAAACCTGAAAGCCAAGCAGAGTAGAATTTCAATTCTTTTTAAGAAGCTGGAAGCACAACTTTGGTTCATTACAAGTGGGTCTGCGTAGGGACTCCACCTTGGTGCTCTTAGTAGGGCAGAAATGCAGAGAAGAAAGGTAGTAATGATGCAAAACATCAGCAGAAGGAACACTGGGTTTTTAGAAGACTGCTCACTGCTGGTCTCACTTAACAGAAAGTGTTTAGACCTTCCCCTGTATGTACAGTGAAGAATGGGAGGGAAACCAAGGGCTGTACTGGGGTTGCTAAGAGGAAAGGGATTGACTCAGTTGGGGCTGCAGTTGGAACACAGAGAAGGAACCCAGGCAGGTTCTACTTATCATTTCCCCATCTCCCAATCTACTTTGCCAAGGTCCTGAACTCCACTCACTGGTGCCCCAGCTTTCTTAGTGCCCCCAGCCACCCCCACTGTCCAGCGACAGATGTGGCAGGATCCATTCAAATCATTTGGGGTGGGTCCCTCACTGTTTACTGATGATTTTGACTGTCACCTAGACATTCTGAACCAGAGAGTGGGAAAAAAACCACAAAGTTTGGCCAAATGCAGAGGAAGGGAGGAGTCTGTGAGGAGCACAGAGGACACGTTGGCCAGAACATTGGCTGTCACATACCTTTAGCATTAGACTATGGTGTTTCCCAGCCATGGATCCCAGTAGTAGTGACTTTAGGACCAGGCAGATACACACACAGTTCTTAGGAAGCCTATGAGTAACCCCCAAGTCAGCATATACACATCTAGAACACTCCCTACCATTCCTTGGGAATGATCCTGGAAGGCTAGAAGGGACAGACAAAATAACTAGAATGCACATCTACCCAAAGGAATCCAATGAGCCCAAGAGAGTAACTCGAGGCATCTGAGACAGAGACAATACAGAATAGCAGGCTGAACTTGCTCCTCTGTGGATAGAAGACTTGGGAACAAAATGAGATTCTTCTTACAACAGTGAATAACTACACAAGGGGCAATGATCCACAGTGAGTATTAAGTTTCTCTATACTGAGGTTTCTCTATGCTATATCTACATATAGTAGAACTATTTTCTTCTACAACTGTTAGGATGTCAGGACAGATAGGACTTTTCTTTTCATGCTTTGATAGATTACATCCCACTCTCCAGAAATTATGCCCACCTACAACAGCCTATCATCTAAGAGTCACCAAGGACAACAACTAAAATGGCCTTTCCTCTGAGGGTCACTGAGCCCTACATGACAAATATCTGTGAGAAAAAAGAAAGGTGAGCAGTAAGCACATGCTCACCACATACACATACATACACACACATGCGCACACTCATATACACACATAAACACACATTCACGCACATGCACACACTCACATACTCACACATGCACACACACATGCATACACATATATAACACACATATGTACACACACATATACACACATACACACATGCACACACTCACATACTCACACATGCACACACACATACATACACATATATAACACACATATGTACACACACATACACACATGCACACTCACATACATACACATATATAACACACATATGTACACACACACACATATACACACATACACACACTTGGAATCCAAGAACTTTTTATCTATACTGGGTGGGGAAATCCTTTGCCATAAGAAAATGTAATCTTTGACTGGAAACCATCCCAGACTCATTGTTTTTCCATGGGCTCCAAAACCCTTTCTCGGCTCAAAAGGCTACATTCCCTTCTCACTCTGAACCCTCTGTCTTCTCTCAGCTGTGAGACAAAATCACCACCATATTCCTGAGAACATCCCTAGGAAGCTTGCAATCTGAAACCCAATGTCCCGGATTTCCTCCCAGCCCCTCCAGCTAACATAACCGAGCTACAGGACCCAGTAGACACAGTATACCCAGGTTCACTTAGGAGATGTCTATACCCCAGCTGCCAATCCACACATCTCTTCCTGCTTTGACTGTTTCAGTGGACATGAGTGAAAACACAAGTGCTTACGTTTCTAGTAAGTTCCTAAATGATGCTGTAGCCACTAGTCCAGGGAGTACACTTTCAAAACCACTTCCTTAGGACAGAGAGGAAGTTTTGTGTCCTGTATATCCTGTAGCAAGCCTGTGGGGTAGTACACACAAGCACACATACACACACACACACACACACAGAGAGAGAGAGAGAGAGAGAGAGAGAGAGAGAGAGGGGGGGGAGGGAGAGAGACAAACACAGAGAAAGGGAGAGAGAGACAGACACAAAGAGAGAAAAGAAGGAAAAAGAGGGAGAGAGATACAGAGACACAGAGAGAGGAAGAGGAAGGGACAGAGAGAAGGAATATCAAAACAATATTAATTAAGCAGATGTTCTCTGCAAATCCTGCTTTTGAAATGGCCTTGAAGTCCAGGAGAAGTTTTGAGAAATCATCAAGATTTGGCACAGTTGACCAAAGATACACTAGCAGGAGCAAGAAATGACAGATAGATACTGTGTTATGCTTCAGGGTGCTGGAGGTACTGCTACATCGTATCTTGGGTTAGCACACTCAGCAAAGAGAAAGATTTGTTTTCTATTGCAGTGAAAGCAATAACCATACACTCAGCAGTTTAGCCTCGTCCAATGTCTAGGCTCATCTTAGACAGTTTCTCTGCTCGAAGTCCTTCCTGGTTATAGCCAAGGCTCAGCCGGGCTATGTTCCTTTTGGAGCCTCCAATCCTTTCCTATGTTTATGTGACAGTTATGACTGCAGTACTGAAGTCCCTACTTTTTATCAGCTAAAGGCCAGATGTCAAAGACCACTGAGCCTCGAGCCTGAAGCCTCTCTCCAAGGCCAACAGCCTACCTGATGCTGCTTCAAATCTCTTGACTCGGACCTCCAGACCCACTCACAAAGAATGAGGCTCTTACATGGGCTTCACCACCCTGCTCTTCCTTTAGCTTAACTAACTGAGCCTGAAGTGACCCACAAAGTCCATCAGCCTTACTATGTAAGGTGGTATGATAAAAGTACTATATAATACTATATAGTGCTAGTACTATATCAGGTATCGATCGTGTACTGTAAGTATCCATCTGTTTATACACCCCAGCCTTACTCAATGAGAGGGGATTCTCCAGGGCATGAATCAGTGGGTCTCATTCTACAGTCCCGCCTGTTACACACAGATGTAAAACATCTGATGACTCCGACCGACCTCTGCAACATTTAACACTCACCCAATGCTTTATTTACATTTACTCATTCCTCACTCCCAAGTAAGGTCTCTTCCCTGACTTTTGAAAGCTTGGTTACTCACAACATGATCAACACGTGTAAGGAATGCAGATAGATGCCCAGGCCCCGCAAAATCACCTGCGTGTTTACAAGACTCCCGGGAGATGCAAGAAACAGTGATCTCACAAGTTCCTTGTCCCCAGATAACTCCCTCTGTCCTGGGCTCGCTAATGAGCATGAGCCTCATCTTATCTCCTAAGAAAATAGTCTTTCAAACGGGCTCTTCCCAGGCAAGCAGTTCCAGTGTGTGGTTGAGTCCTAGAGCACACGCCCACATCTACTGAATCTGAAAAAAAAAATCTGCGTGGGCCAAGCAATGCGTATTGTAGGCAGACAGGGTAAAGGCCAAGTTGAAGGACCTGATAAACATAGAAGTCGGAGGCTCCATGAAAATGCAACCGCATCTGCTGTCCCTAGAAGCTTGCCCTGCTACCCTGGGGTATGGGAGGAGGGACGTGATCACGTGATCGCTCTGGTCTCGCTGTCAAAACAGTCGGACGTGATCACGTGGTCGCTCCATTCTCGCTGTCAAAACAGTTGGATTTGAATGTGAGCTGGGAATGAGAATGGCTTGGGGAAGCCCAGGCCAACCTGCCTGCCACACACGAGGGAAGGTCCAGCCCCGCAGCACTCCCACCTAAGAGAAGGAAAAGAACGCATTGAGAGAGGTGAGGCTCAGAGGGGCCTGGGGGAAGACATTCTTCTGCACTTAACGCCTGTAGGAACAAGACGCTGATCCCAGAGAGCAAGCCTCCAGGTAAGACAGAGCTAGAGGAGGGTGAGGTTGATAGGAGCCGATATGGAACACGGAAGGAAGCCAGCAACATCCCACTGCAAGCAGGCCCCAGCGCAGGACTGGGAAAGACAAGCCAAATCCTCTGCCTCTATTTACACAGTAGGAAACCCAACACAGTAGGAAACCCAGAGAGAAGCTCTGGCCAAGATCACTCTCAGTAAGAAGGCTGAGGTCAGGGACATATACGCTAGGGCTCAGAGGGGGGAAAGGCCTGAAAAGAAGAGACTTTTAAGTAGCAGGGGAGAAAAAAAACAGAGCGTTTATCTAATAATTGTGTGTACCAGGCAGGTCTTAGAGTGCTGCTCAGTCTGCCTGGGCGCTATAGTTTCTGAGAGGCTAGGAAAGTCCCCAAAGCCTTCTGACATGGCCTGCCCTCTGTCCCAGATGCTCAGCCTCCCAAGGTAAGAACCAAGCCCACTCCCTTCCTCCAGGTGAATTCTAGATTCTAGATGCTTGTCTGTTCCCTGCTACCTGAAACTCTGGACATTCCTTGGCAGCTCTCTGATCTAGTCCCCCCCACACACACACCTTTTTTCCTAACAGAGAAACCAAAGTAGGAAAAGACCAAGGAATAAAGTAACCTCCACACAGGTGTAGCTGCTCACTGAGGAGACCGCTCACCCGGAGGAAGCGGGGAGATTCATAGAGGGTTGCCTGAGGACCCATTAAAAACGGAGCTCATGTTCTGACTGGCTCCCTGGTGTCTCTCCCTGCCTCTTTCCCACCTTCTTACCTGGAATTCTGTATTCTTGCACTTTGCTGCTTCTTGCCTGGCTGGGGAAGGCTGCTAGGCCAGACTTTCACCTTCTGTGATGTTGCTGCAGCCCCCATAGGGATTTATAGGCTCCTGCTTGTGGTTTCCTAACTGGGCTATGTCACTCACTCTAATTGGATGGTGGTGGACACACCTTTTCCCTCCTCACAGGGAGCACCCTGCTCACGGTACATTGTGCGTACAATCTTGCCATATGGGGAAGTGGCCTAGGAAACTCTGAGTTTCCCTATTTGTGTGTGTGTGTGTGTGTGTGTGTGTGAGAGAGAGAGAGAGAGAGAGAGAGAGAGAGAGAGAGAGAGAGAGAGAGAGAGAGACTAGCCAGAATGACATGCTTCCAGCTGAGAACACATTTTAAAATGATGCTGGTTGTATATGTATATGAAGAAACTGTAAACAGTTTCACAGGCAAGATTTCACCCCATCCGCTGGATGCTGGTTAAAACCCAACCATGATCCTATTAAAGAGAAAAGGAGGCTTTTAAATGAGTGGGACATAAGATCTCCACTCTCACCCCCCACCAGGGGCCTTGGTTTAGCTGTTTGTTTGTTTGGGTTTTTTTATTTTTAACTTTCCATGAGTTGTTTCAAAGACAGGCGATGTAAAGCATTGGCTTTTTTTTTTTCCAGTTTGTGAAATTGCTCTAATAGTGTTTCTGTTCTTATAGAAATGCCTCATTAACTCCCTGAAACATACTCCATCTCTCTCCTTCACACAGTGGGAGGGTCAGATCTCAGGCAGGAGTCAGACGTGGAGACATCTAGAGAGGACTGAATCCACAATATAGGCAAGTTATCCAGGGCCCCTTCTATTGGGGGATAGAAAATATTGCTTTGTGAAATACACTACTAAATACAGCACTGCAGGGCTGGCGAGATGGCTCAGCAGGTAAGAGCACTGACTGCTCTTCTGAAGGTCCTGAGTTCGGATCCCAGCAACCACATGGTGGCTCACAACCACCCGTAATGAGATCTGATGCCCTTTTCTGGTGTGTCTAAAGACAGCTACAGTGAATTACTCTGGAGTGAGCTGGGCAGGAGCGAGCGGGGCCAGCAAGGGCCCTGAGTCCAATTCCCAGCAGCCACACACATGGTGGCTCATGGCCATCTGTACAGCTACAATGTACACATACACATAAAATAAATAAAATAAATCTTTAAATACAGCACTGCAAATATAGTCATAATATCAGTGATGGAAGAAACCAACAAACCCAAATTATTAATGTTGCACTTTATAAAATGGTCAGTATAATGCAGCAGGAGCAAGCACCTCAGCTGACCTGACAAGGTGTTCCCGCTGAGGAATCAGCCTTAGGACAGGGCTAGTATAAAAGGCAAGTTATGTGGGGGAAGGGAAGGGGACCTGGAAAAGGAGTACAGGCAGAGAAAGAAAAGAAACAGAGAAGAACAGAAAGAGAGAGGAACAAGCCGGACTGGAACACGTGAGGAAGAGGGAGAGAGGGAGAGGGAGGGAGAGAGGGAGAGGGAGAGGGAGAGGGAGGGAGACAGGGAGAGGGGGAGAGGGAGAGGGAGAGAC
>NW_022196896.1:67990579-68023328 GCF_008632895.1 Mastomys coucha | reverse complement strand
GAGGGAGGGGGGGAGGGAGAGAGCGAGAGCATGGAAACACCAAATCCTAACCACTATACCACCAGCAAGGTAAGAACAGTCTTCTTATATCCTGCCTCCTGGCTTGTACCTGGTAGGTGGAGAGATGCAAGCTGTTGCTAGGCAGCTGGTGGGCGGGGCCTGGAGGAATTGCCAACTATTAACCCTGATGATGTCTTCCACCTTGTTTATATCAGCTCTTCATATTCCTACAGGTGAAAAGGTAGGAGCAAAAACATTCAAAGAAAAAGTATGAAGACTTCCACACTCACAACAGAAGTCCCAAGGTCCAGGAGACGTCTGGAGAGAGGCCTCAGCTCCGCAGCTAAGAGGGCATATGGCTCTCACAGAGGTCCCATGTTCAGTTCCCACCACCCATGTCAAGTCAACTCCAGCTCCAGGGAAATCCAATCCCTCTCCTTGCCTCTGAGGACACTGGGTTCACACGCACTTAGTCCCACACAGATACACACACGCATACATGCAACTTTAAAAAAATGAAACAAAATATTTTTTTCAAGTCTCAAGGTCAAGTTAAAACTGCCTTTTTGACAGCAAAGAAAATAATTCTTAGAACTTCGATTTTCAGGCTGAGTAAATAGTATCTAATAAAAATAAAACCCGAGAGTGGATACTCAGACACAATCAACCCATCCTCCAGATGGAAAAGAGCAAACTGAGGTCAGCAAACTGTTTGAGTTAGCTATGTTAATTTAATCATGTACATAACTTCACACTGGGTGTCTTAGTTATGGTTTCTATTGTTATGATAAAACTCCATAACCAAAAGCAACTTGGGGAGGGAAGGGTTTATTTCACGTTACAACTCTCCTGTCACACTCCATCATCCAGGGAAGTCAGGGCAGAAACCTAGAAGCAGGAACTGAAACAGGCCGGAAAGCTTGCTCCCCACATCTAGCTCAGCCTGCTTCCTTTTCCTCTCTAGAACCACCTGCCCAGAAGCTGGACAACCCACATCAATCACCAGTCAGGCAAATATCTCAGAGTCTTGCCTACAGGCCAATCTTACAGAAACACTTTCTTAATTAAGATCCCCTCTTCCAGAAGCTCTGAGGCCCTGACACCATTACTGATGCTGTCGTATGCTTACAGACAGGAGCCTAGCATGGTTGCCCTCTTGAGAGGCCCAATGAGCACCTAAAAGAGTCAGATGCAGATTCTTATACTCAACCAGTGGACAGAAACGGAGGACCTGTGGTTGAATTAGGGAAAAGCTGGAAGAAAAGCTGAGGAGGAGGGTGATCCTATAGGAAGACCAGCAGCCTCAGTTAACCTGGACCCCGCAGATCTCTCAGACACTGAGACAACCAGACAGCATAAACCAGCTGATATGAGGCCCCCGACACATACAGAGCAGAGGACTGCCCGGTCTGGCCTTAGTGAAAGAAGAAGCACCTAACCCTCATGAGACTTGAGGCCCCAGGGAGTTGGGAGGTCTGGTGGGGTAGGGAGGGTGGGAGTGGGGACATCCTCTTGGAGACAGGGGAGGAGGAATGGGATGAGGAACTGTGACAGGGTGGACTGGGATGGGAATAACCACTGGCCTTAAAAAATAGATTTAATAATAATAATAATAATAATAATAATAATAATAATAACAATAACAATAATAATAAAGTTTCTCTCTCCCCTGGTACATGTATCAAGTTGATAAAACCCAACAAGCACACTGGATAATGATCTTATGAAGCTATAACTGCCTCAAAATGAGTTTGTAAGGGCAAAGAATAAGTGCTAAATTACATCCATTTTATTCTTTTTCTCAGGACTCTTGAAGGAAGATTGCTTGCTTTTGTTTCTTAATCCCAGCACTCTTAACTCATGGTAGGAGTAAGCTATACATTCCAAGTCAAATACATAGCAAAGGCAGAGAGCCACACCAACAGGAAGGTCTCCCCAAGTGTCACCATCCCAGCATACGAGCCATGCAAACAGCTGACTCCTGCACTCCATTGCTCCATGGATCTGCCTAACTTAGGATCCCATTCCCTCAATAACAAAGGTGGCACACAGCTTAAGATAGCCTCAGAGGAGAAGGAAGATCATGTCAGATGCCTTTGTCTACAGTCAAGAGGAACTGCAGACCAAAGAGGAATTGCTCAATCTTATTTTCTGTCTTTGGAAAAACTTGATCACTGTACTGGTTGGTTTTTGACACAAACCTAGATATATCAGAAAAGAGGAGATTTTTAATTGAGGAAATGTCTCCATCAAACCAGCCTATAGGCAAGTCTGTGTGGGAATTTTCTTGATTATTGATTGCTTTGGAGGGTCCATCTCACTAGGCAGCAGGGGACAGGCTGTGAACCCTGAAGGCAGTCCTGGATAATATAACAATGCAGTCACAACAATCCAAGAACAAGCCAGTAAGCAGTACCTCTCCAGGTTCACGCTTCAGGTCCCCACCATGAGTTTTCTTCATAAAGAACTGTAAACTGTAATCTGAAATAAGCTCTTTCCTCCTGAGCTGGCTATGGTGGTGTTTATCATAGCATGAGAAAATTAACTAAGGCAATCACAGAGTCTAACAATCCTTTCAAGTCCTGATGCTCAAGGCCTGGTCTGGGAATGCCAGGAATCCCAGCAACTTGGGAGACAGAGGCCCGGTAGATCTCTGTGAGTTCAAGGCTAGCCCGGTCTACACAGAGAGTTCCAGTCTAGCTAGGGATAAATGGTAAGATCCTAACAAGAGGACGGAAAAGAAGGAGGAAGAGGGGGAGGAGGGGGAGGAGGAAAGGAAGAAGAAGAAGAAGAAGAAGAAGAAGAAGAAGAAGAAGAAGAAGAAGAAGAAGAAGAAGAAGAGAAGGAGGAGGAAGAGGAGGAGGAGGAGGAGGAGGAGAAAGGAGGAGGAGAAAGGAGGAGGAGAAAGGAGGAGAAGAAGAAGGAGAAGAAGAAGGAGAAGGAGAAGAAGAAGAAGAAGAAGAAGAAGAAGAAGGAGAAGGAGAAGGAGAAGGAGAAGGAGAAGGAGAAGTAGAAGGAGAAGGAGAAGGAGAAGGAGAAGGAGAAGTAGAAGGAGAAGGAGAAGCAGCAGCAGTAGCAACAGCAACAACTATTAACTACTACTACTACTATTACTACCACTACTAAAGTTCAAACCTAGTAGTGACAGGGACTAAATCCCGAAGCCTCTGGACCCATGGAGCAATGGCTGCTTCTCCTGTATCCCTCTGTCTTCCATTCATGGATGGGCCCAGCAGCAATAGGATGTTCAGTTCAACTTCCCCACCAGCACATGGGAAATGACCAAGATCCTTTGAGGTTCAAGATGCCTATTACCCAAGATGGTTGTTGCCAATGCTGAGGTAGAGATTCCTCCTCTGTTAGACCCAATGTGATTATGGCTCAGAATATAGCTGCCACCCCTGGAAACTCTGCAGCAAGGTCCTTTTAGTGATGTAGCCCAGAGGGTAGAGGAAGGTGGCTGGAGGACAATATGTGTGAGCCACCAACATCACTCATGCGTCCCCAGCTTGAAGGGATGGTCCAAACTCTGAATATTTTGGCATTCTTACCATTCATTTGTCTTTATCAGATACAAATTCAATTTTGATGGAAGAAATAAGGTCATCAAATACCTAGGATAAAATTCACAGTGAGACATTATGCAGTTAAGAATTCTAAGTCCTACTCTGGTCAGCTAGGCAGCAGAAGGACTCTATGTCTTTGTCATACAGACATGAGGAAAACAATTCTTTCTCATAAGTATTTCATAAATTAAGGATAGGAAGAGAAAACAAGGGCTTCAGGCTCCTTTTGGGGAGATAAGATGAAGACAGTAGGGAGGGTGAGGGGTGAGCTCTACATTTGTTCCTTGTTCCTACATCACTCTGGAGGTCAGAGGTCTGCATGGACCTCAGTGGGCTAAAATGAACTGTGGTCAATACAGGGTCTCTGGAGCCAAAAGGGCAGCACCCATGTCCTGGCCTTCTTCCAGCCTCTGTGGCTCTCTGGCTCATGGACGATAGCCCTGCACACACCACCCTCTTCCTCATTCAGCTATCTTACTGCTCTTTCCTGAAGCACCAAACCCAAGCCTGTCTCCCTACCTGGAAATCCTTAACTTATTCACATTAGCAAAGTTCCCTTAGGTAGCATGTTCCCAGCTTCCAAAGATTCCGATGGTGGCATCTTTTGGCTCCATTATTCAGCTTCCCATAAGCTCAAACCTTCCTTCCAGTGTGCACAGTCTGTGCTTTCTGGTTCTAGCTGGAACCTCGAGAAGATGATTCCTTCCAGGATGTCCATATGCACCTGGAGTCCAAGCACGGCTCTGTATTATTACTCACTAGAATCCCACAGTGCCTTTCACATCCCCTCAGTGATAGTATGAGATAGCACAAGACTTTCCCAGGTATCACCATGCTCTTGGATTACCTAGCCTCTAGAACTTGGAGCCAGATAAACTTATTATGCTTCATAAACCTGGCTGTCTCTGGTATTCTGTGATGGAAGAAGAGCAGGGGGAGTCTAAGGACATTCCATTCTCCTTTGGGCTGAGAAAAAGAATAACCCCGTTGGGACAGCCCAGCACTTATCAAAGGGCAAAGCTAATATGGGGAAGAAATGAAGTCCCCCAGGTAGAAAGGGGAAGAGGCAGGACTGTGAAGACAGAAGATAGGAGAGGCCCTGGCTTGAGATGCCCTAGAAGCACCTACAGAAGCAGGCCCAAAGCATTGTTCCGACCAACAGTGGGACACATCTGAAATGTAAGTTTGTCAAGCCCCTGAGTCAGAAGCTTAGGTTACACCCGACACCCTTTTCTGCAAAAGCCTCTGATGGTCTAATATTCAGCAAACACCCTGGAAAGCCTTAGGTCAGATGCTCCATTTCAACCTTGAATCACTAGAACCCGAAGGACTCGGGGTACAGGATTGGGGTACCGGATTGGGCTCTTCCATGCTTTACAGAGGCCCCGTGTCCTAATGTGGTCTCTATTCAGTGATAAACACTGTGACCAAAGGCAACTTGGGAAGGAAAGCATTTATTTCAGCTTACACTTTATAGTTCAGTCATGGAGGAAAGAAAGTCAGGGCAGGAGTCGAGGTGGTAACTGAAGCAGAGACTGTGGAGTTATGCTTTTTTCACTGGCTTGCTTGCCATGGCTTGCCATCCAGGTGTGTTCTGCCACCTGCAGAAAAGGCAGAATACAAGTCAGAGCGTAGATGTACTTGGTCTGCCCATTTTTGTACTTTGTCCTTGTATCCATAGACACCAGAACACAGACTGTTGGGTAGGAAGAGCTTTGGGGCCCCAGGGCAAATACTGACTTTGCCACTAGAGCCAGGAAAGCAGGTTTTCGTCTGTGTTAAAGACCAGAACTAAAACCATCACTGTTCTCCTATGTGTAGCTGAGTTGATTCTTCAACAAGACTTTGAATAAAACAGTTGGAAAAACATTACTTTCCAGATGCAGCTCCAGAGAGCCTGTCTATGAAGTATGATGTTGCTCTGAGGTGGGCGGAGCCTGGGGCTTGGGTTCCTGAGCCATCTTTGAACCCTTCCGTGAGCACTTTGACCTCCCTGGAGCTGCATTTGTCTAAGCACAGTAACTGGGTGGGGTTGGCAGCTCTCACATGGCAGGGGAAAGTGCCTGACTCCTTAACAAACACCTTGTTCCTACAGCAGCAGCTCATTTAGTCATCTAGTGATCTAACAACCCATTCTACAGATAAAGAAATGGATCCCAGCTGACAACAACTTGTCAAAGGCACGACAACAAATGGGCCTCCCAAGGCAGAGATCTTGAAATCTTCATACCTAGTTCCCATGACTTTATTTGGAACTATGCAAAAGGAAATCAAAGGAAGAGCATTAGGGAGGACACTAACCCACTGACTTGTGTCCACATACAAAGGAGAAATTCAAGCACAGAGAAAAGCACACACAGAGGGAAGGTGACTTTGCGACACACTGAGGGGATGCCAAGGACGGCCAGCAATACTAGGCTCTGGAAAAGGGAAGAGAAGACCTTCCTGAAGCCCCTAGAAGGAGTGGGGCTGAACCCAAGGTCTGGACCCAGATGGAAGATCTTCAAAGAGTTATACAATCAAAGTTTTTGTTGTTCTAATCATGTTGTTCTAAACCAGCCAGAATGTGGTTCCTTGCTAGGCTGGGGTGACTGTAAAGACAGCTGAGAAATTAGCACAGACATAATGTCCTCTCATGGTGGTGGTGATGCTGATGACGGTGGTTAGCCAAGAACTCCATAAACAGAGAGTTGATAGATGGTAGATAACATTTATCCGTTGCTCATTTACATTCTCGAGGATTAAGCAAGACAGAGGCAAGCTACAAGACAGAAACCATGCCCAGCTCCGCAGCTTGTAGCAACAGAACAGTTCTATGAAGACTGGCATGTGCCCTGGTTGGGGTTGGACTTGTTTACCACTTTTGAAGAGATTTTTCACTCTGCAAGGGCTGAACCCAGTCAATTGCACCAGGAGTCGGCTGCTCCTGGCCTATGGAATGAGGCCAGAGCAAAGTGTTTGCCCAGAGGGTAGATGAAGGATCACACCAAACTTGCCAAGACTGGGCAACTCAAGGATGGGACAATCCTTCCTCAAACTGAAGTGTTGGGGATTGAATGGAAGTAAAGTTGTCCACAGTGATGCCAGAACAGCATCTACACTGCAGGTATTAAAAGTCACCCTCAAGAAACAATCTACACTGCAGGTATTAGCTGTCACCCTAAGAAACATAGGTCCCTGTGAATGAAAGGAGGCACCAACAAGCCACAGTGGTATGGTACTAATTCAGCCCATTTTGTCAAACCTTCACATATTTTTAATATTAATTTTTTATTATTTATGTGTGAGTGTGTGTGTGTGTGTGTGTGTGTGTGTGTGTGTACATGCACACATGCATACACAAACCTACATGTAGGTATCTGTAGTAGCCAGAAGAAGAAGTGATATCCTCGGGAACTAGAGTTGAGAACTGTCCAAGATGGGTTCTGGAAACTGAATTCAGGTCCTCTGAAAGAGCAGCAGATGCTGTAGATTATTTTGTGTGTGTGTGTGTGTGTGTGTGTGTGTGCATGTGTTTGGACATATTCCATGTGTGTGCAGGTACCCTCAAAAGCAAGAAGAGGATATTGGATCTCCTGGAGCTCAGCTTACAGAAAATTGTAATCTGCCATGGATGCTGGCAACCAAACTAGAGTGGTCTGGAAGAGTCAGTGTTATTAACTACTGAGCCATGTCCCCAGCCCTCCAAACACTTATTAAACACCAGCTTGGTTCATAGATTCAAAGTATAAGAATGAACATAACTAGGCATTGTGGTCTACCCTCCATGTGCTTCAATGTTCTCTCCTGCACAGTAGAGAGGATCGCATTCTCAATAATGGTTGTTTTTACGATAAAGCTGACATCTGAAGAGGCTGAGAGCAAAGGAAAACTTTTCCAGTCCTATCAGCCACTGCTACAGAGCTGGCATAGACTCATGAACACAGAGGATTCAAAGTCCCAGCCTGAGCTACAAGGACCCAAGAACACAAGACAGCTGATGTCAGGCCTGCAAGAAGCAGGCCCTGCCTCAGCTCTTGGGTTAGTGGCCCTTACTCAGGTGTAGAGAACTTAGGGAGCCTGAAGCTGCTGGCTCAGGTCATGTCAACCTTGCCAGCTCCTGACCTTGTTCACCTGCCTTGCTCCACTCCCAGCTCAGGCCTGGACCTGCTGTAGCTGTGCTCGCTTGGCACAGGCATCCAGGGCCAGACAGCTTGGTGAATAGAGCTCAGAACTCCCTCCTCATGTTCTGATGTCCCAGACCCTGCATTTCCACAGGAGGTACCGAAAACTGAGGCTCACAACACTTTCTACCTTACTCTTGTGCTCCACACACCAGGTTCTGATGGCCCAGGACTCCAACCAGTGAATAGTCCCTGATCTTGTCAAGGTGCCAAGTAGCCTGAGACAGCAAGGCCAGGTTACATTGTTCCATAAGGAACAGAAGAGAACTGTACTCCCAGAACATCCTGGGACCTACACTCTGCTCCCTCTATGCTAACATCACCTTTTGAAATAGCCTACTCACCCCACACCTGCCCGCAGCTGACCCCCTGCTTCCTTACCCTCCCTCAGCTTCCAGAGCTGGTGATGCACCTGAGTGACCCTCCTTCTGCCCATGGCTGTGGTTGGTGGAGACTCACAGTGGTGAAGTCGCAGCTGGTTGCTCAGGATGCATGGATGAAGCTGAGAGGTCGGAGCACGACAGCTCTTCACCCTCCTGGTTGGGAGTGACAGCCTAGAAACTCAGGGTCTCCAGCCACCACATACACAGCAGGACTGAGTCTCTTTGTCCTGTACATGGTCAGGGGTCAGGACAGTGGTTGTTATCTCCCATGATCCTCCTGGCTACAAGAGGGAGGCCTCTGAACGCACCAACTTTTCACCAGGCAGCATGATCAAAATCTGACCAAATATTGGCAGGGGTGTGTGGTAGAGAGAAGCCCACAGTGGACAAAATCAAGACATTGCTCTGAGGGTACAGGACACAGGCCAAGCCTCAGGTGGCTCCTCTCGGCCTCAGCCTGCTGGCCTTGGCTGTGCTAACTACTGACCACAGGCCCGGACCTCCCCTGGAGGGAGTCTGCACTTTACAAATAACCACTACCCCTCATCCCACCTTTGACCTACATTCAGGTTTCTCTTGCATGATTCAATCACTAGAAGCAATCCCTTCCTGCCTTCCTTGACCAAAGTCCCTTCCCCGAACCACACCAAAACACACTCTGGAGCACTGGTTTTTGTCTCTAAAATGCAAAGCTAAGGGCTGCTGAAGAAGGAAGTCAGAGCCCAAGGTCCTGCTGTCCCCATCTCCAGAAAGGAAACGGGAGACTCTGAACGCCTCCTTTCAAGACTCCTAGTGCCCTGAAAATCTGACAGAAAGCAAACACCCGTTGACTGGGCTGGCCACAGGGCTCATTAGCCCAAGGCTTCCAGGGGAGGGAGAAGGATGCCCTAAGCCAGGACAGCACCACCACAGAGCAATCAATATTCATGAGCAGGAGGAGAGGGTATGCAAAATGGACAGGAGGCAAAGCCTTACCTTCCAGGGAGGAGTATCCAAATGTCCTGAGTTAAACACAGGCCATTCTTAAGCAAGGACCTCGTCTCGTGGGCACCTTCCTCCCACAGTGGACAATGGGCCACTGCCTCCATCTTTAAGGCATAAACATGAAGACAGAATCAAGCAAGTACTAGGGACCCACCCTGCCCCATCTCCATCCATGTCTTCCTTAGATCTGGCCTCCTTCCAATGTATACACCAGAATACTTCCAAGATGCTGCTTCTGGAAGAGCCCTCTAAAGTGACAGGGAGGAACAGAATGGTGTTAATAGACGACCCTTAGCCTCTCCCCAGAGCCTGCCCCTGAGCCTGCCCCTGAGCCTCCCTGGTGTCCACCCAAAGACATTGCAGGCTCTTCTGGCCCTCTCTGTGGGTCTCCTCTCTAGGATAAAAGGAAGGACCAGGATCTTTCTCCTTGCTTGCTAATCAAACCTCATCTGCTTCTTTTCTGGGCATTTTTCAGGCTGCTAATATGAGGGTCCACAGTCCTTCCAAACTTCCAGTGCGAAAGCTGGGGTCAAGATTTAAACATTATTTATATTCATTCATTTTATTTTATGTGAACGAGTGTTTTGCCAGTGTGCATCACCTGTGTGCCTGCTGCAAACAGAGGTCAAAAGAAGGCATCGGATCTCCTGGAACTGGAGTTACAAATAGTTGTGAGAGACCATGTGAGTTCCGAGAACTGAACCTGAGTCTTCTGCAAGTGCCCCCCAAGTACTCTTGACTGCTGAGCCATCAGCAGCATCAATTTCCAGCCCCTGGCATCAAGATTTTTAAAGGAGTAATTCTGTATTTAGCTGTACACACTGAGCAAAACTTGGCTTTTATATTACTTGGGCATTCTTTATTAAAATGTGTTTTTATTATTTGTGTGCGTGCATGTGTGTGTGTGTGTGTGTGTAAATGCCATGTGTGTGTGGGTACTTGTGGAGGGCAGAAGAAGGTGTCAGATCCATTGGAGCTGTACTTACAGGGACTTGTGAGCTACCTGATGCTGGTACTAAGAACGGAACTCAGGTTCTCTGGAAGTAATGAATGTTCTTAAGTGAGCAATCTCTCCACCCCAAGATGGGCATTCTTAGTCCCAAATCTGAAAGGCAACTGTATTAGCGCTCTCACTGAAAACATACAAGACATAAGCAACTTAAGAGTGGAAAGATTTATTGCAGCCCGTGGTTTTACAGGTTTCAGTCCATAGTCTGTGGTTTCATCCATCCTGAGCCTGCAGTGAGGCAGAGAATCGTTGGGGAGAACAGAGCTAGTGGCAGATCTCTCAGGGCAGAGAGGAAGCCAAGAGAGAAAGAGAGTCAAATATACACAGCTCCAGTGGCCTGCTCCCTCCAACCAGGTCACATTCTCTAGCACTTCCACTTTCTCCCAAAAGCGCCTCCAAATTGTGAGTCTACCAGTGGGCTCATCCATCCATGAATTCAGGGCCTTACTAATCCAACAACATCTCAAAACCTCCTCAGTTTGTGAGCCATCTTCTAGTCTTTACGGGCAGCATTTCACATTCAAACTGTAACAGGTCCTAAATCTTAAACATCTGGAATACAAAAATGACATCACAAATGTCCATACCTTGGGATTTTGTTTCATGCATAAAATTATTAAAAAATTTTAACTCTTACTTAAGACCACACACTATATAAAATGTATATGAACTATAAATAAAATATACATAAAATGTGTATATGAAATATGAATGGATTCCCTGATTAGATTTAAGTCTTACCACTGAGATATCCCAATAATTATATACAAATATTCCAAAATTCTTTAAAAAAAAAAAAACCTGAAATATTTCTAGTCCCAAGCATTGTGGAAGAGGACAGGCGACCTGTGGAAGCATAATGCACAGGTTGTGTCTGTTAAAGCAGGGTGGCATGTGATATCTAACTCCCCTAAAGTAAACTTTAAAGGTGGGACCTTGGGCTTGTTCAAATGCAGAGAACATGCAAAGACTTCCTCAGTATGTGAACTCACCAGACAGAAAATATTAGCCCTAAAAGACTAAAGGTGGAGATAGATGACCAGCAGCTGCCCACTTTGACCTTGCTCAGTGTTGTCATGGCAGCAAGTTCGAAAGGAATTTGCTTTATTTGCATACAGACATACTTTACATGAACCAGTGGTTGACAAAGGACCAGGAAAGTGTTCTTTACATTCTGCTCTATATGCCCAGGAAGTTTCTAGTTCTCCATCTTTCTAGAGAAGCCAACCATCACCTCAATGTCATAATCTTCTGAGACAAAAGCCAAATATGCACTAGGCTGGTTAGAATCCACCACCAAGAAGTTTTCTCCCACGAGAAAAGTGACCAGGGCTAGACAGAGAATGAAGATTATCATCCCCACAGGGTTCCTACATCCTGGAACCAAGAGGAGACAGCACTTCCTAAAACGGTTTGGCCCAACCCATTCGTCTCAAAGGCCATTAGGCTCAACAGTGAGAGCCATTTCCAGCTCAAACCTAGCAATCAAAACCCACCATTTTACCCATCAAAACCCACTTTGGCCAGTTGTTTGGTGTCTGAGATATAAATAAGCAAGAGACTTCCTGTAGGTGTGAGCTTCTTGTGGGAAGGTCTGCTGAGCCCTTTATTGAACCTCCCTCACTGGTGTGCCTGCAGTCCTGGGCTACAGTAATTCCGGGACCACCCATGGCATCATAGACAGAGCTTGGCGTGGTTTTAATGTCACTGTGAAGTTTGGATACATTTTGTCCCCTGTAGGAAGTTCATGTGTGGGGGAGTAGATCCCCAGATGGTGGTACTATTTGGGGAGGTTCTGACTGGTGGGAGTCAGTTACTAGGGCAAGTGCTTGGAAGTGTCTCATCCCTGACCCTTCTTGTCATTCCCATCTCTCTCTCTCTCTCTCTCTCTCTCTCTCTCTCTCTCTCTCTCTCTCTCTCTCTCTCTCTCTCTTTCTTTCCTCCTCTCTCAGAAACAGAGGGACGCCTAACATTAGGCACAGCAGCCCCTCCAATCCTCACCAAACCTGGCACACACACCATGGCACTGACAGACAATGAGTGCCCAACTGAAGGGCTCAGGACAATTTCCTGCTACAAATTCTCATCATAGACCCAGGACCTAGCTCTCACCTTACACCAAGCCTATTCCTTGAACTAGCTCTGTGTTCCTCCAATGGCTCTCCCCAAAACTACCGTGTAGCTGGCTAAATTCCAACCAAACACAAGGGCTGCATCTGCATCTGCCCTTTGCTTCCTCAATAAGGTCTGTGAGCAAGCACTGCAAGCTCCTTAACTCTTTTTTGGCCACACACACACACAAACACACACAAACACACACACACACACACACACACACACACACGTGCAATTTGTGATCTGAGAGTTATTATTGCTAACATGAGAACAAGAGAACGTGTGATTGCCAATGCCATGTCTATCAAGTACAATCAGTAACACTTGGTAAGTTGAACTCATTGAGTCCCAATTTCTTGGAATTTAATAATTATGGAAAAATTAGGCATGCCTGTCCACATTTCTGGCAATCCTTGCTGTGACACCCTCCCCCCACCCTTGCTTCAGCTGTTTAGGGAGTTGGTTCCAGGCATGTTCCAGGTTGGCCCGTTCCTCTTTTGATCAGGATCATGCTTCTGTGGAAATAAAAGCCCAAAGGAGAGCCAGCAAAGGCTTGCACTGGCAGATCAGCCAGTGTCACCTAAGATTTGGCAGACTGCAAAAGCAAGTGGCAGCAGGGAGCCTCCTCCCCTGGAGGGCAGGGAGAGCTTCAGAGGGACACAGGCTACTGGCCTGGGGAGTGTGGGAAGGTTGAGAACCGCTGCTCCAAACACGGAGCCTTTTACTCTAGTGAATATCTTACCAGGCAGCCCAAGCACCATTACTGTTGTCCAGCAGGAAATAAAAGTTTTCCTTGACTGACCTCTCCCTGGCACAGCTCCTGGGCCCCAGCCTCAAGGCCTGCCCCTCACGTCCCTGATGTCAAGCGACAGAGCAGCCATCATGGAGAGCCAAAACAGTCTTCACTCCTCATCCTATCCCGGCCTCCCACTCATTGCTCCATGGGGTCCCAGCCTCCATGCATCTCCTGCAAACCCTCTCTGACCAGGTCGTCAGGCTGATTCAAGGAGCGAGTTACGGAGTCTGTGAGGGATCTTTGAAGGATGGTTGAAAAAAAGGAAATGAAAAAAAGAAAACCATAATTACATAAGTAAATACAATCAAAGTGACGTGTGTGCATGTCATTATTCCCCAAGGAAGACCATCTTTCTTCTTACCATAGCAGTGGAAGGGCCTGGGAGGTAAAGCTAAGCAAGCTTATAAAAGGAGCTCTTTATTCTTTCAAGGGATGTAGATCAAAGGAAGAGCTGGTAAGTTTGAGCTCAGCTACACTTGCTTCAGCTCCAGGACTTCAGATACATGATTTTTCTACTGTGAGCCACATGGTTCTCATGGGTACTAGATTGTTGAGAGCTTTTTGGTGCCACTTCTAGGTGTCACTGGGCTCAGAGAAGGAAGTAGGCTCAGGTAAGAATATTAGAAACAGTGACCATGGATCTTTGTTTACTGTTTGCTTAATTACTACCTTACGAAATCTGTTTGCTTACTCCTTTGCTTGATTACGATCTTGTGTGGTCTCCTTGTTTACTACTTCGCTCAATTACTTTGTCTTTGACCTAAGAACGGACCGTGTTTTTTGGATGTGCCTAGAATGATATAAAAGCAGGCTGGAGAGAACCAAAGCTGCTTCGGCCTCAGTACAGGCTGGAGTCATGTTATACTGTTGTCTGTTTTCCTTCTTTTTCAATCTTCACTCTCTTCCTTGAGACTTTGTTGACTGACTGAGCTGAAGCAGAGAATTCATAGATAACCCCCGTAGATTTGGTGTCTTGAGTGTAGTGAGTATACTGTTAGTGCTTAACAATGAAAATGATGATTGAGAATCCATTTCTTCATGTTCCCACAGTAACTCATCTTGGAAAATCACAGCCCCACCTCCAGAGAGTGTTAGCATTACACCCAACATTATATAGAGACAAACAAAAGGAGAATCCACCCAGCCTCCACCACCCACAAGCCTAAACCCTTCCAGGAAGACCTGTAAGGACACCCCTGAAAACACGATTGGAGTCTAAATTGGTCCTTTGGATGCTGCATGAGACCTTACAGGAACAAGGGCATGAGAGCAGCCTGAATCATCAAGACAGGAATGATGCCTACGTGGATGAGGCAGCCCTAACGTTCTTCAGTCCCCATAAAATGTAGATGATGTCAGCGCACAGGCCAAAGTATGCACAAACCCATGACCTCTGATCATGTTGGAGCAGAGGTGGGTGGTGACATTTTCCATGAAATCTCTTCAGAGTGTCTTAAAAGTAAAACATGACAGTGAGGCCACCAGAGCCCAAGAGCATGGGATGCTTTAGAGAATTCATCATTTTCTAAACAGGATGAACACAGTCCTGGAAGATTCCCGAGTGCTGTCATGACAACGCTGTGGTGCCACCAGTGTAGGCCTGTTGTGGTTTTAATGGTTTTAAGATCTTTTATGCTAAGGTCTCCCCTGCAACCCTTCCAAACTACAGTGATGCATTGTCTCCCTGGGGTGGTTTATTTGAGATCATTCATCTAGCAAGAGTTGGCTTTGCTGACGCAAGGACAGTTCCCCTTCCCACGGTGCCTGTCTCTGGAGCATCAGCCCTTGTAGGGAAGTACGTTTCTAGACCCAGCCCACACCAGTCTCCAGTAGATCTCGGGACCTGTATAGCCATGTCTTGGATCCCAAGGAAAGCCACTGGCTGGGGCCTGCCTGTTAGGTCTCAGACTGTCCAGATGTGCAGAGATGAACTCAACATGGACTTCAACAGGATTTCTGGGTTAGATAAAAGCTACCATTCCTTGGGAACTTGTGAAACTGGTTTCCATCTGCCAAGAGGAGTTTATTTCTCTAACCTCTAGCAGAAGGGACATACGGATCCCTTGACATATATCTGTCATATCAAAGCCCATGCAGGCCTCCAGGCTCCCTCAGTCCCTACTTACAAGTACCTGTTATACATTTCAAAGCCCCTACACTTCTCCTGGCAATTCCCATCCCCTAGCTACTCACCCTCCATAGAACCCTACTATCTTCTTCTCTTCCTGCACTTCATCTCTCTTACTGTGCTTTCTTCTCTGTCTCTTGTTCTATCTATCTATTTATCTATCTATCTATAATCTATCTATCTATCTACAAATCTATCTATGTATCTATAATCTATCTATCTATCTATCTATCTATCTATCTATCTATCTATCTATCTATCTATCTGTTTATCTATCTATCTTCCCTAGCCCACGTCTAGTCTCCTAGTCAGTATTCAGTCTACTTCTTCCTGTCTTCTGCTCTGGACTCTTCCAGGTGTTTCCAGTTGTTCTTTGTCTCAGATCTACAAGAAAAATCTTTACCAGATCATAGAGCAATCATGTAGGCAGTTTCTCTACCAAGCATCCTCACATATACCACCCTCTCCCACGTTAGCTCTGAAGAAGGAAAAAAGAAGCAACTCTACACAGAGCAAGACCAGAAAGACCATGCAGAATGCTGTCTGGGTATGGGAGAGAGATCGGGAAGGAGAGGTTAAGAACTGATGGCTGTCTTCTAGCAGTCAGTTCCCGACACCTTGACTCCACTTGGTGTTCAGAAGATTCAGAGGGCTGGAGATTTGGGCCTGAGCCTCTGAACTGGTACAAAGTCATACCAGGGTATGTGGCGTCCCTCCATCAGACTCAGGGTGTGGGGCTCAGCTCTGAGGCTTGCTAATGGACTGGACTTCCCAGATAGATCATTGAACATTAAAACCACACTTTAGCTTTGCTGAAATCCTTCTTGAGGAGGGTTTCGAGCCTTATGTGTGGGGCTGAAAATGGAAAGCCCCACACATTGATGCATTGCCCAAGCACCACTTGGTTTGCTGTCTGAGATGGTTAGTTCTATCGCCCATTTGGATTGGATAAGAAATGACTGGGACTTGAGGACCATTGTGTAAGAAGAGGCAAAAGGGATTGCAAGATCCAGAGTTTGGGGAAGACAAAAACAAAAGTGTCTACTGGAGAGGACAGGACCACCATACCAATGAACCCCAGCAGCTGTGGTGGCCTGCACAAGACCCACCTGAGATCAAGTCCATCAGCATTTCAGCATGGATTGGGTAGGGCTCACAGGCCCCCACCCCTTGCTTCGAGGCTGCTGACCCGGCTCAGAGGAAGAGAGAGTCGGTTTTCTTTAAGGATGTGGTCCAAGTTCTAGTAGATGGCCTACTCATACCAGCAAGTGTATGGGCAGCATAAACTGGACTCTGTGGAATATAAAAAAAGAGAAAGAGAACATGAAGTTGGAGAGAGAGGCAGTGTGAAGTGGACCTAAGGGAGAGTAATGGAAGAGCAAGTGTTGAACATGATCAAGTACATTGGACACATGCGTGAGATTCTCAAAGAAGGGCACCAATATGTTTTTTAAAAATGTGGCGTAATAACCAGAAGGGAGCACCTCAGCAAGGCGCTGCCAAGATGTTCTCCTGAACAATCGAGCCATGCTACAAGACTAGGAGCAGAGCAGAGACCTGGAGAGGCAGAGGAAGGGGGTCGGAGAAGGACAGAGAGAGGAGAGAAGAAGAGAGAAGAAGGCCAGCTGGAAACATAAAGGGAAGAGAGAGGGGGAGAGAGGAAAGATGGAGAGAGAGAAAGGAGCTGAGCAGTCCTCCTTATATGTTTGGATCCTGGCTCATACCTGGGGCAGAGATGCAGGCTGTAGCTAGGTAACTGTTGGGCAGAACCTAGAGGAATTGCTAACAACATATATGGAATACCTGGGCAGTTGAAGAAGGGCAACAGAGAAGGTGTTTGTGATGATATTTCTAGAAAGAGAGATCCCTAGAGTTCTGACCTCCTGGACAGATTAAGTCCCAGATGTGTAGACAGCACAGTGGTCTTATTGGAAGATGGTGAAACAAGGAGTTAAGCATAGTTGGAGGGAGTTAGACTGGGAGAATGTTCTCAGAGTCTTGGCTCACCATGGCTCCTTTCTCTCTCTGCTTCACGTCTAACATGAGGTGAAGCATTTCATCTGCTCCCACTGTCATGGTCTTTTTACCAGACACACAGGGCTGAGCAGCTGTGGCCTGAGCCCTCTGAGGGTCTCATTTGGAACAAACCCTCCCTCTCTTAAACAGTTTCCGTGGGACATCTGGTCAATGACAGAGTAGCTAATACACTCAGTATAGAAACATGAATACTCAGCCTTCAGACATCCATCCAACTTGTGTTCCAACTTAGTACGTCTCCCAAGCCTTAGTCACTCCATGAGGCAAAAACCAAGCCCTGTAAAAGACCAAAGCCACTCCTGCCATTTTCCACAGACCCCTGTTTTGTTCTAGCTATCCATCCTCACTGTAGTCTAAATCACGCTCAGCCTGGCCAACCGCAGATGGTTACCCCCGCCCCCTTAAGACTTGCTGCCGTATCTCAGTTGTGTCGGCATGCTTCTCTGCAGTAACTAAGAGAAATTAATAATAAGAGGCTCACTCTTCCTTCTCCATTTCCCACAGAAATGTCCTTTACCACACTGGGAGTTCTGAGTCCTACCGGATGTTCCTCTGAAAGGAACATAAGTCATTTTAGAATTTAAACAGGAGACTCCTCCCACCTTTATGACCCAGACCTGTCTTCATCCCTCTGAAATACAGGCATTGGGGCTGTCATACACAGCACCATAGCTATCAGTGTCTGTGGCAGGTGAGACCTGAAGTTGGCAGCACCTGACGAGGTTGCCACACACTCCAACCCACATCCCACAGGCAGGCATTCCCTTTGTGGTTGTGTGAGATCAATTAATTAGCACAGGTGGTGACCCTCTGCCAGATGCACTGCAGAGGGGGCATGAGTCACCAGCAATACTGCCATGATCTTTCCTTGATGCAGAGCATCTTGTTTATCTTGTGTGCAAGGGAGGAATCTGCTTGGCTGTATAGAAAGATGAGATTTCTGTCTGCGGTCTCTTAGAACACTGCCTTTGTTTGATACAGATCCCATTCTGTTTTGATGCTTATTAAATGATACCAATGAAATGGTCTTCTCCCTTTTGTACCTTTGTAGAAAGGTTCTTGGGGTTGGGAGAAGATTTCATATTTTGCTGTGTTTTCTAAGTAATCAACATCAACTTCCTCTTTTTCCAGAAGCACAGAGTCCTCCTGGACTGAAGATTCCCCCTGCAGAAGATAAACATCCCCCCAAAAGCTCTTCACCAGCCTCTCAAACAAGCTGGTTGGTAGTAAAACCACTAGGAGGTGGGGCTTAGGGGAAGGAAGTTAAGTTGTTGGGGGGGAGGGGTGGCCTTCCAGGGACTGTTAGAACACTGGCTTGCCCCTTCCTCTGTCTCCTGGGTGTTATGAGGTAAACAGGCCTCTTGGACCCTGCATTCCCACCCCAATAAACTGTATTGTCCATGGGCTGGAAGCAACCTAGGATAGATGAGCAGCACCACAAACAAAACCTTTCTGTCTTTTAAGATGATTATCTCTGGTGTTTTGTCACAGTGACAGAAAGCTGGCTAACCCATGTACTTGTACCAGGGGCTACTTGAAGCTGACAGTTGAGGAATTCCTGGGAGTTACTGTATATGCCCTTCCTACTCTGATTAGCAGCCACTGGACCTGAAGGCTGAAGCTTCGGGAAGACAAGGTCGAGTTCAAGTTCCTGGTCCAGTTCCGTATATTGGTGATCACATGTACTAAATGGTCATCTTGATATCACATGTGAATTAATCCAGGATTACTCGGAGAAAGAAGTGTGGCCACGGGGAGTCAGGGCTTGGAGGGTTACTGGGACCACCAAGGGGCTTAGCAATTTCCCTTCTGGGGCCTTTTCTTTCCTGTGTCCCTTGCTAAAATTCTTTTCAGTGTTTTGATAGCTCTGTAAGAAGGTACGGATCCACTGCCCTGAGCAGCTCCCCAAACTCCCAGAAGCCTCCGAGGACTGCAGGACTACAGCTCCTCCAGCTAAGCTATTACTTCTGGGGAGTAGCTAAGGCCAGGCTAGAAGGGGCCTGTGACCTGACATGAAGCCAGAAGCCTAACATGACTATCTTCCCAGAGCCAATTCACACAGTTCAGCTGCTCATTTAAAGCAAGATACAGAGAGAAAACAAATAGGGATTGCACAATGCAGAGTCAAGATTTCACCCTGGCATCTGAGTTAGTCTAGGAGGAGACAGACATGTTCAAGTTCATCCTTGAAGGGCTGTGTTCTGCCTTGCCCTCCATGCCCCACTCCTTGAAGGGCAAGCAAGGGAAGCTCTACAGGGCCACCTGTGAAGCAGGCAGGGCATGGCTATTCTCCTACTTTTATGGGCAAGCAAGGTTCGAAGAGGCTCAGTGATGAGCCTGGAATTTTCCATTGCTCATGCAAGCATACACACGCTCACAGCACCCTAGCTAGGCCAGCCTGGCTGTCCCCTGCCCTGTGCACTGTTCAGGCTCCTCTTTGACTCTCAGGAGGCCAGGCAGAAGATGGGAAGGTAAGAAGAGATAAGATGGGTATATCACCTGCAGTCTCACGTGTCTTCTCCCCAGGCCTGTGCTCACTACAAGGGGCTGCGCTCTTGTCCCTGGTGGCCCACTCCTGTCATCTCTAGCTGTGGGCTCTTTAAGTCCACCTCTCTCCTTACGCAAGAGACTCTCCTGCAGTCACCTGGGTGACTGACTACACTTCTTGATCGGTCCCTGGTCTGGTTAGGTAACACACCCACCAGCAGAGAGCTTCTCCCTGCCACCGGGATGTACTCTTGGGTCAGCTTTTGTGGTATAATTACCCTAAGGCAAGGGGATTAGAAATGGAAGGTGATTCTTGGCTGCCTAGTGAGACTGAGTTGGATACTAGCCCGGCTTCTATAAGACCATGTTAGTGGGGTGGTAACGAGCCTTAACAAACACTACCTTCCAGAACGGTTTGCAGTAAGGGGTGGACACAACCACAATGCACAACGACTACTCCTGTTGATGAGCCTCCATGACCCCACAAAGACTGAAACGCAGCCCCTGGGTCACAGCCAAGCCCAGTGCCTCTTACAGATTGATACCCTTGGCTAATTCTACTGTGTGCTATTGCTAAAGCTTCAGTGATGTAGTTTCTTCAGACCTGCAAGGGGCCCGTGGGGTGGGAAACTGGAAACTAAAGGTTTTTTGGGGGAAAGTCTGAAAGAGAGCCAAAGATCTGGGAATCGGGGTATCTGGATTTCATTTGTGAAGTCGCCAATCCCTGTGTTTTGTGTCCTGTTATGAAAGTGTGGAGACAGAGGTACAGGGGAGCTGACCTGACAGAGGCCCTAATACCAACAGGTGACACAGTCTGTATGCTGTCTCCTTGCCAGGGTGTGGGAAAGGAACACTTGATCAGATGTGAGCCACTGGATCTGCAAGACAAAAAGGAGCACCTCTGGGCTGGGTTGTTTGCACACAGCCATTTCCCAACTGCAGTGCGCTGGTAAAGAAGTCAGCCAGAACTCTGCCTGCTTGAGAACAAGGCTCAGTTGACGTTGAGAAACAGAAGCAGATAAGAGCGCTCAGGTGGCCAGGATTATTTCCCAGCTCCGGTAGGCAGGAGTCCTGGGAAACACAGCCTTAAGGTGAGCGCTGGCTCAGAGGCCCCTGAATTTTCTTGTCTTTGAGATAAGTTCCCAAGCCCCATTTGGACGCAAGAGGAGACCCTGGGTAGGATGTTCACAGCGCAGATGCTGTGTCCTGCTCGTAGGAATGCAGGGCTCTGGCCAGAAGAGGCTCAATCCATGCTGCTCTAGGAGAACCTGTCACTCACTCCACTTCCTGTCACTAGCCCCGCCCACACCCACCAGAGCTTGACTCCTTATTTGTCAGTGGAGTAGTGAGCCACGGTTCCTGCTCTTCAAGATAACAGGGTACAGGGAACCTCAAGAATGGTCAGGCAGACTTGAGCCCTCCGTGCCTCAGGTCACACAAAGTCAATTACCCCATCTATTTTAGAAGAAAAGAAAAGTGGATTTCCTGGACACTTCTTCAACTATAAACAAGATGTTTTGGCTTTCATGGAGTGAGGGATGCCTCGGGAAGGCCTGGGTGCCTTAGATGTTAGTCACAGCCTCTCTCTGTGCTTCCACTTGTCAAATGAGAGGCGAACGTAAAAGACCTTAAAGGTGACCTTGGTGGGCTGGCAGGGGGTGGGAGGGTGGGAGAGAGGGCGTTCTCTGCTAAAGTCAGCATCCACCTCACCTGCCTGACTTACCCAGATTCTCTTCCTCCTTCTAACTGATAAGTAATTGATCTTAAATAGCCTGATGACCCACTTCCCTGTCCTTTCCTAGCAGCTGAGCCCCCTGGAAACAGAACACGTTGTTTAACGGGAGCCCACTTTTACCTGTACATCTTACCCTTTGAGACGGGTGGAAGAGAAACCCATGCTAGGCAGCTGGAGGCCTGGTTATCAAGCCAACGCCAACCCCTCATCGACTTCCCTGCTTCACCTTCCCTTGGCCTATTTAGGGAAGGTGAGCTTTAAAGAGTGACTAGTCGGGTGGGGGTGGGGGGCGGTAGAAGCTGCTACTCTAGGCAGAAAGAGCAGTAGAGCATGTGGCTGGACCCTCTGGCACGCGGTTTTTCCTTCTATGAGATCTTATCCTGGATACATCGTTGAGCTGTTCGCGCTGCCCAACCTTCATCTCCAGATGTTACTGAGAGAGGTGAAGATGTTTGAGAAGCAGGATCCAGTGGAAGATGGCTCTCACCGAACCTCAGTTAGTTCCTGTGAGAGCAAGTTATTATACATAGGAGGCTTTTTCCTGAAGCTCTCTACCTTCTTTTCAAATCATCAGTGTAAAGAACACATGGCCT
This sequence comes from Mastomys coucha, assembly GCF_008632895.1. NCBI lineage: Eukaryota > Metazoa > Chordata > Mammalia > Rodentia > Muridae > Mastomys > Mastomys coucha. Next base: position 68,001,332 of record NW_022196896.1, on the reverse strand, counting down.
CAAAAGGCATTTTTCCCGATGCTGTAAAGCTGTCCGGTGCCTCAGCCCTGAGCCAGCTGCAGCTGCACTCGCTGCACAGCCTGTGGCCCCAGATAGCCATGGAAACCAAGCCATGGAGAGTGGGCGTGAGTGACAAGGGCAACTTATGCGGCTGCCCGAACCCGCTGTGGGGCAACACCAAGGACCGTGCCTGTGGCCCTTGATAACTATGAAAACCAAGCCATAGAGAGCGTGCGTGTGCGAGTGCGGATGATAAAGACAGCCCATGAAGTAATGTGTGGAAGTAAAGTGCGGACTCCACTCGGATGTCCATGCGGATGCTCTCTGCTCAGACGACAAGGTTGCACTGCGAAGGTCTAGCTCCAGTGGATTTGAAAAGCAGGGAAGGAGTCTCGATCGATCACCTGAGCGCAGCCCTGAGCCAGGCCTGCCAGCCAAACCAGAAAGGTTAGTGAGGAGTATGTGTGAACGAGTGCCGGCCCATTTCACCATTTATTTGCTTATTGCTGTTTATGAATAAATAAGTGTTTGAGGATTTGTTTTCTGCCACGATTCACAACTGTTCGCAACAATCACCTCTCCCGCAGCCCCCACTCCCACCCCTACACCACCTCACTCCCACTCCACCCTCATCCCACCCTTACCGCTCCTACCACCCTCCCCCGCCCCCACTTCCTGCATGCCTGCCTGCCATCATAGTATCTACCATTGTGGCATGTAACCAAAAAGTCCTCATTGGAGCTGAGCTGAGGCCAGCACGAGGCTCCTGAATCTTTAAACCTGTGAGCTAAATGAACCCCTGTTCTTTATAAAGCACCCAGCTTCAGGTATTTAGTTACAGAAACAACAACAAAAAAGAATTAATAAAATACCCAACATACTGGCTACAAATTCTAGAAAAACCACCCACAGCTCCCGGTCAACAAAATATTTTATTTCTTGCTCATAGCAAATAAGTAAGTTGGTTGAGATCCCAACAATTCCAAAGACATCTGGAAGGGTTCAGGTTGAATGGTTTGGCATTGTGCTAGGGATCAGGCTAGATGGAGTAATCTTTAAGGTCCAGTACATCAACTCCTATGCGCTTTACCTGACCAAGGCTGGAGACTGGTCATATTAAGATGAAGGACAGATAGGCTAGACTGACTCGGTGCCCAGGACAGCTGTCCTATAACAAAGATCCAAAAGCACCTGCCGCTGCTGTGGCTGGAGATGCAGAGTGAGGTCCCATCCATTGGGTTCATTTCCTCATGGTCTGGGAGACCAGGAGACACCACAGCCACTATCTAGTTACATCTGCGGATGAACCAGCTCCACACTGAGTGATGCGTTGTGGAGACAGGATGCACCCCCAGCCAGCACTGTTCTGCCACACTGTGAATGGACTACTGCCAACTGCTAACCTGAACTACCATATCCAGGGTGTCTCCTGTAACTCTGTTTTGTGCCTGTGTGGCTGATCTCAGGCTCCGGTTTGCATCTTTCATGACCCTAAAATCAAATGCTCAATAACGTTGTTTGTTTTTCCATAGCCACACTATGTCCGGTGGTTACAGTATGTTGGGGAAAATATTAAAAAAAAAAATGAACTGGCACATTCCTGCTCTTGTGTCAGCAACTCTCTGCCATGGCAGCCTGGCCAGCCATGCACTGGCAGGCAATGGCCCACCAGTTTTTATCTCATGGAGACGTTGACTCAGAACTCCACAATCTCTCCACCCAGCTTGCTAAGTTCCCACTGGCGGGTCACTAACACGCCAGCCCTGTACTTCAAAACCCCCATGACCTTTGTGGTACATATTTGGCCAACCCACACTTTGCCGCCTTTATTCATTAGGGGATTGGTTCACAAGAACAGCACCAGGCCCATCCACAACAATGGTATATAGTTATTTCAGGACTCGAACATTTGTCTTCTGGGTATCCTAAGGAAAGACATACCAAGTTTCTGCCCAGGTAGATCTAGCGAATGAGCCAAACACTCAAACGATACGTTTTGACTGACTATAAAGAGAAAACCAAACCTCACAAAACAAATAATCTGCGACTCTGTCTATTTTCCTCTTTATCAGGCCTGGTCTGTCCTTGCAAGCTACCTTGATGGGAATGAGCTTTTGCCTTTAATGTCTTTTGACTTCTTTTCAGTTGTCTGTATTTGAGCATATGGCAGTGGTGGCCAATCACTTCTAAAGCTGAGTCTTCAGCTTTTGCAGCTACTTCTGTTGTTCCTGAATTCTCCCACCATCACGTGAACAATGTGCTGGCCTGCTGGAAAACAAACATCCATGTGGATAAAGACACCCCCCGCCCCAACACCACACCATCCAAGCTGGCAGTCTCTCAGCTGAGCCAGCCCAGAGGGGATGAAGCACTGAGATGTCCCATGAAATCACAAGAGATAATCAAAATCTTTATTTTGAGTCATTTGGTTTCAAAATCATTCATTACCCCACAATAGATATAGGGGAATTACATGACCTAGTAAATAGAAATCTTGACTCAAAAACACTGCAAAGAAAAAAAACACTCACAATGACAGAGAGGCCTACACCTTACACTGCAGGGCTCAGTGGAGACTGTGTATCTGTGGTTAAGATAGGAATCATGTACAAACAATCCATGAACTCTGTACAAATGTGCCTTGGCTTATCATAGGATTGCCATAAAGCCCATTGTATGGCAAGTTAGAAAGTTAAAAGTCTATGTGATTAAGGTACCCAGCATCCTGATGCCCACAGCTTAGCAACTCAGCACAGGTTCTCACCTATTCACTCTCAAGTCTACAGTGCTGACTTGGAGCTGAAGTTCAATGCTCATATTCAGCATCATGAGAGAGGCTATACAAGTAGGCTTGGGAAATAATCAACCAGGGTCAAAAAGTGAAGTCCTCTGACAGGCAAATGGATCCCATAAGTTATGGAATACAGAGAAAAGATCAATGTTTCTGTCCAGTCAATAACATTTTTAACCCACAATAAAGTTGACAGTTGTGGGTTGATGTCATCAGAAGGCAGGGGCCACCTGTACAATTCTGCTTTACAATAGCATCTTGGTGAGAAGACCAGGCTTGAGGTTCTGTGTGGAGGGTTGTAAAGACTCTATTGTGATGGCTAACCTGGTGTACAGTGGTATGACTGGCCATCAGCTGCTAAAACATTACCTCGGGAAGTGTCCAGAGGGAGCTTTCTAAAGATCAGCCTCTGGGAGGCTGAGAAAAGCATCGCAGGGTGGATGTATATACACTAACCTACAAACTGGAATGACTGGGATGGGTGACAAACCCTGGTGGTTGCTGGGCCAGTGCATGAAACTCTGGTTCTCAGGCCTTTAGGCTTGGACTGGAATCTATACCATGAGCCTTTTAAGTTGGGAGCGGGGTTTATTCTACACCAGCTGGAGTTTTTGGGTCTAAAGCTTGCAAAACAGGATGCCATGGATTACTCAGCTTCTATAAAAATGAGTCAGTTCTTCATCACAAATCTTTCTTTATACAGCTATGAATGTAGACTGGATAGATACAGTAGAAAAAAGAGGGGGAGGAGAGAGATTCCTGTGGATCTGTCTCTCCTGAGAACTTTGGCCAGCTTGTCCATGATCTTCTCTTTTCTCTCAGACTCTGTCTGGCATTACCAGGAAACTCAAGTGTATAAATGTCACCTAGTCCACCTAATAAGCAGCTCTTTCCACTCTGACCAGCCCTACCTTCATCTCCAAATAGATATCCCCATCAGACCAAGAGGCTCATGGGAAGTGTGCTGTCCATGCTCAGAGGACAGACCTAGAGACGATTACAGACCTAGGAGAGGAGTAGAGGTGACATGACCGGAAGTTCAGGGTGCTAGTGCCAGGGTACAGCCTAGGAGGAAGGGTATGGGACATGGCTGGTGTGACTTCTTCACTTGAAGATTCCTTGACCTATGAGGAGGCTCTTGGGAGGAAAGGGTGGCAGGTCTGGGGAGGGCCTCCCTCTTGCCATAGTCTGAGGCTGACATTGAAGGCTACAGTAGGCCTGGAAAAGCTGAGCAGAAGCAGAAAGCAACAAAGCATGGGCTTATTCTCTCTTTGCTCTTGACCATGGATGTGATATGGCTAGCTGCTTAAGTTCCTGCCTTGACTTCCCCCCAAGTTAGATTGTAACCTAGAACGGCAAGTAAAACAAATCCTCACTCTGCTCAGTTGTTTTTGTCAGGTTATGAATCATAGCTACACAATTAAACTTTGAAAACCTTCTGCCAAGTGAAAGAAGCCAGGCATGCAAAGGCCCCTAGGGGGACAAGAATTAACATCCGTGAGCTATCTGTATTTGCAAATCTACAGGGACATCAAGTAAGTTAGTAGTTGGGTAGGGCCGAAGGTTCGAAATAAGCAGAGTAAAGAACAAGGAATTATAAAGCTGCTGTTGGCTAATGTAGGATGGTGGTAATAGTTGCATAATATTGTGAAGGCAATAAAACGCATTGCTTTTTTTTTTAAAGGAAAATATTACAGCACAGATATGACTAGTCTTCCCAGTTATGGGGAAATATCAAACAAGGGCATTCTCCAGAATAGCTGATTGTAGCCTTTGTAGGTGTCATGGTCAAGAGAGACAATGAAGAACTGAGAAAGGCTCTCAGAAGGAACAAGGGAGACAGGCAAGGAGGACCTGAGTCAGAAGGACCAGGGGAGACATGCAACCTGGTTGGAACCTTGGGAGATCCAACTTACTTCCTATAAGCCCATCAATGGAGCAATGTCCTGTACCTAAGTAATACAATTTTTTAAAAGATTTATTTATTTATTTTATGTGTGTGAGTACACTGTAGCTGTACAGATGGCTGTGAGCCATCATGTGGCTGCTGGGAATTGAACTCAGGACCTCTGCTTTGATCTGGCCCCACTCACTCTCTTCAGACACACCAGAAGAGGGCATCAGATCTCATCACAGATGATTGTGAGCCACCATGTGGTTGCTGGGATCTGAACTCAGGACCTTCAGAAGAGCAGTCAGTGCGCTTACCCGCTGAGCTATCTCACCAGCCCTAGTAATACAATTATTAAAGAGTTCATTTCCTGAATTTAGTATTTATTTTGATTGTGTAAAAAAATATCTTCACTGCTAAAGCTTATCTTGGAATGTTTAAGCAAAAGGAAAATCATAAAAATTATCTGTGCCTGTTAGGAAGGAGTGTCTTCGTTACTCTCTGCTGCTCTGAGAAGACACCATGACCGTGAGATTTTTTGGGGGCTTATCATTTCAGAGGGTGAATCCATGTCCAACATGGTGGGGAACATGGCAGCAGGTGGGCCAGCTTGGTGCTGGAGCAGACGCAGAAGTTAATCTCACATTAACCCAAAGCAACATTATAATTCCATACTCTTTAGGTTTGGCTTATCTCAAACCTTTGGCCCTATGCAACTACTAACTTGCTTGATGTCCCTGTAGATTTGCCAAATATCCTTGATCTACAATCACAAAGCAGAGGGAGACACTGGTGAATCTTTTAAAGCCTCAAAGCCTGCCCCAAGTGACACACCTCCTCCAACAAGCCCCAACTCCTAACCCTTCATAAACCAGTTAGGAAACAAGCTTTCAAACAGATGAGCCTATGGGGGCCATTCTCATTCAGACCATCACAGGGTAGGAGGAGGGATGTACAAAATACAGCAAAATGTTAAAACAAACAAAACAAGAACTGGAATAAAGGAAAACATGGGGACTAGGGCTACAATTACTCCAAAAATAAAATCTAAGAAGAATACATCATACCATACCAATTTAGCCTAACCTCTGCTGTACAACTAACGTATGTATCTAACTGTTGAGTATACTCTTTTATCTGTTTGAGCATGGGGCTTTCAACTGGCAGGCATTGTCTTTTAGTGTGGCTTTTGGGTCCAAAGTTTAAACGCATAAATTCTTTCATCTTGGTACCTTCATTTTCATAAGATAAAGTATGAAGCGGAAGGCTTCTGGAAAGAAAGACTTAATGCATTCTAAGTTGTCAAATTAATCATTTTCATTAACAAATATATATTATATGTTCTGTGCTGTTTTAAAATATGTACACATTGTGGGTGGCCACGCTACTGAGCTAATTAACATATGTATCCCCTCAGGTCACTTATCAGTCGCTCCTGGTGAGAACACTTCACTTTCTCTCAGTTTTCAAAGACACCATACATTGTTGTTAGCCATGGTCACTGTGTATACAGAAGACATATTATTCCTTCTAACTGAAGGAATACCGGAACTGAAGTTCATACTTCTACCTGAAGGTTGTACTGATACCTCTCCATGGGATTACCCCAGTCCTAGTAGCCACGGTTCTCCTCCATTTTAACATTTGTATTGTATTACTTGGTAGGGGTGGGGGTGTATGTGTGGGGGTGTGTGCATGTATGTGCCCATGACACCCATTCAGAGGCTGGAGGAACATACTGAGTATCTTCCTCTGCCACCTTGTCCCCGTGTCTACTGGTTACTTTTCTATTGATGTGATAGCCCACTGTAACCAAGGCAACTGAGAGAAGGGTTTATGATCCCAAAGGGATAAAGAGTCCATCATGGCCGGGTAAGTGTGGCAAGCGGGTGGCAGAAACATGAAGCTGGAAGCTCTGCATCCTCAAATACAAGCACAAAGCAGAGGGGATTCAAGGCCTTAACCTCTTAACCTCCCCAGCAGCCTTCCCCAGCAGTGACAGCCTTCCTCCAGCAAGGCCACGCCTCTTCAATCTCTCCAAACAGCACCAACAACTGCCATATCAAATGTTCAAAGGCCTGAGTTGATGGGGACCATTCTCAAACCTAGAGAGGTTTCCGATTAAAATGGAAGTTTGGCAGCTACACTAGCCTTTCACCAAGCTCTGGGAGCCAGCTGTCTCTGCCCCTCCCCAGCCCCCTGGCTAGGATGTCTTCACACCCAGCTTTCATGTAGGAGCTGGGGATTCAAACTCCAGTCTTTATACTTGCATAGACCACTCTTACCCACACACCCAGCCATATCCCTGGCCCCTCTACTTTGCTCCTACCAGTTCCTACCAGTTCACGTGACATTGTTTACACCTGGCTTATTTTATTTAACAGAACATCTTCCAGGTCTAACCATGCCATTACAAATACATTATTTACCATTCACCCACAGATGGGTATTTGTTGATTTCATGCTTTTGTATTTTTTCAGCAGTCATTGTCATATTGACACTATCCAATAGTATATGAGGACTTTCCCCACATTCCTCTCAATAGAAGGGTATCTTTATCTAAATTTTTATAAGTTGAATATTCTAATTTGCATCTCCATAAGTGTGAATGATTTTTTTTTTATAGTTGCCCATAACTTTGCAGCCTTTTAAGTTGGTTTTGTGAATATGGATTGCTTATTTATGTAATTGACTAACTTCTCTAGACGTTCTGGTTTTCCCTTAAATGTTGTGAGTTTTAGCAGTATTTCAATGTGAGTTAAAAACATCTCCTCTCCCCTGATCATTGTCCTTGGCCTCTGCTATGACTTGTCCTTGTATCAGACAAAGGCCTCTGGTGCAGAGCTGAGACCGCGGGGCCTTGGCCTCTGGGGTCAGAGGAGCAGTTTGCAGATGGAGCCTCTTCCTGTGGACAAGGTCAGGATGCCGAGGCTCCTCCTGCTTCCCCTTTCTTCCATTCCTGGCCATGAGGTGAGCAGCTGCCTCTGTCATACACTCATGATGACACGTTGCCTCACCACAAACCACAAAGCAGCGGACAAGCGGAAGACCATCCACGGGATGGATCCGCCAAAACCAAGAAGCCAAGTAAAACTTTCTACATTGTAAGTTGATTGTCTTCAAGTATTTTATTGCAGCAGTGGGAGGTTGATAGCTTCATTCCTAATATAATTTGATATTCAGAAACATATGTATAATCAAGCACATCTGTCTCTCCTAACATATAATATCCTCCAGATTTATGGACTCGGATTAAGAAGCCTCCCTTGTCACAGGCATAAAACATGTCTCCTCAGATTTTCTTTGTCGATTTTTATTTGAATATTTTTACATTTTGACTTGGGTAGAATGTTTTGTACTATAGATGAAGGGATCGTTCAATTTTTCTTTTTCTAAAAATATAGTAACATTTATGAGTATGTGTGCGTGCAGCGTGTATGTGCAGACTCCGGAAGAGGATGTCAGGTCTCCTGGAGATGGAGGCACAAGCAGTTATGAGCTGTCTACACGGGTGCTGAGAACCCAAGTTGGGTCTGCAGCAACAGCAGCAAGCATCCCTAACCACTGGATGATCCTTCCAGCCCTCTCTTCTTTTGTTTGATGGCACCAACACAACGGATGGGTAAAACACAGACCAGTTCAAGAGAGGTAGCATGAGTAGTATAGTTAAAAAGCAGGCAAACTCGACTAATACAGAAGTAGAGGCTCACAGCCATCCATTGGACTGAGCACAGGGTCCCCAATGAAGGAGCTAGAGAAAGGACCCAAGGAGCTGAAGGGCTTGCAGCCCCTTAGGACAAACAACAATTTGAACTAACTAGTTCCCTCAGAGCTCCCAGGGACTAAACCACCAACCAAAGAGTACACATGGGGGAACTCATGGCTCCAGCTGCATATGTAGCAGAGGACGGACTAGTCGGTCATCAATGGGAGGAGAGGCCCTTGGTCTTGTGAAGGTTCTATGCCCCAGTGTAAGGGAATGCCAGGACCAGGAAGCAGGAGAGGGTGGGGTGGTGAGCAGGGGGAGAGGGGAGGGAACAGGGGTTTTATTCGGAGGGAAAACCGGGAAAGGAGATGTCATTTGAAATGTAAATAAAGAAAATATTAAAAAAAAAAAACGGCAGACTGTTCTGGGATATCAGTTCCACCACTTCCTGTCTATGGAACCTTAGGTATGTGTGTTGGCTAATTTTTATGCCAACTTGACATGGTTAGAATTGATAACAAATACCCTAAGACTGACCCATAGGTAAGTCTGAAGGATGCTTTCTGGATGCGGGAGGAGCCAGCCCACTGAGGGTGTCACTATCCTGAAGTCAGCTTGGCCATAAACCATGATGACCTCCTAGAGGTTAGCAGCAGAAACAGGGGGTTGGCATCTGTATGGTGGCCTGCAGACTTCCTGTTTACCCCTGGTCCCTTGTGACTGGCTTTTCCTTCAGACATTCTGAGGACAGAGTTTCCAGAGTTCCGAAGCACTTCATCCCTGAATGACATCACTGTTCCCACCATGGCAGGAACTCAGAGGCCAGTTTATTGTGAGAAGGGAAATGGAAGGGCATCTATGGCCAGACTTCCCTCAGAGAGCCTAGCTTCTCTGTCCTGACAGGTCTGCGACCTTGTCCTTCCTCTAAGTCTCTTTCAAACCCGCTTTTCATAAGCGCCATGAAAGTCTTGCACACAGCTGTCTTGCTGTTCCTGATACCTTGGGCATCATTTCCTAGCACTGGACTCTGGGGCCTTGTCCTGCTCACTGAGGATCTATATGGAGGAACTGGTGAGTCTTTCTTCCATCCTGCCTTAGCACCCAACCTATCTGCTTGCCTTGGAGCTCAGCTGACACCCCTCTTCCCGTGGCCTGGCCACCCAATCACAATGTCTAGAGCAGTGGTTCTCAACCCTTTAATGCAGTTCTTCACGCTGTAATGACCCCAATCATAAAATTATTTCCATTGCTACTTCATAACTGTAACTTTGCTAGTGTTACAAACTGTAATGCAAATAACTGATAGGTGACCCCCAAAGGGTCACAGGGACTAAACTGGGCAAAACACAAAAATGGTATGAGGTAATGTTGAAGCAGGAAGGATAATGTTAGCTTCCCATCATTTCTGTCATAAAGAGCCACAGACTCGGGGGCTGAGTATCCTCTCTCTGGTACTTAGCCTGCATCCAGAGGTCTGGTGAGTCACGTTCTGTCCTGCTCAGATTTCTACGCTCCTGTACCCCTTAGCGCTCACCTCACCCTTTCTTCCTTTAAGTTAGAATCTTTTGAAAGGCGAATTATTTATACTTCTTTTATACTTAACTTACTTTTAAATTTGTAATAAATTTCTATTTGTAATTCCTTTGTTTCAATAATCCTGTCTAAAGATGTCAAATGTTGTCTAAAACAAAATAAATAAATGAATAAAGTTTTATTATTCCAAACTTGCAAGTGTTTAAAACATCATTAAAAACTGCAGATGTGCCTTTTTGTTATTGTTGTTGTTGTTGTTATTGTTGTTGTTGTTATTGTTGTTGTTATTGTTGCTGTTGTTGTTGCTGCTGTTGTTGTTTATTAATAATGTTTACACTTTAAGCTTGGTTTATAAGATTCTGCCATGCTTACATAACTCGTACAATATCCTTGGCATGTATATGTCTTTTCTGTTTTTTGTTTTTGGTGTCATGTCTAATTTATCATCCTAGGAAAAGAGATTAAGTAACTCAGAACATCTCCAGGAAGGGACTGTGGGTTGTGGTCAGTACCTTGCTGGACCGTCCTTCCCTTTCTGCTCCCCTGCCCCCATCAGTCAGGGTTTCTTGTCATTGTCTCAAAGGTCAAGGAAGATATTTCCATAAAGCGGTTTGGTATGTACGCTACGTGTGCTATGTGTGGAAACAGACCAGGGGACAGGAGGAACAAGCAGAGGAACTTTTGCAAATGAACTCACATTTCAAGATAAAGTCAGTCTGACCTATTCTGTAGAGGAAGGCCCCTCTCCTGTGAAACGGAAGTATAAAGCTCATCGGTTCCTTTAGGTGACTCCCCCCTCCCTCCCCCCTCCCTCCCCCTCCTCCTTCCCCT
>NW_022196896.1:67988396-67990375 GCF_008632895.1 Mastomys coucha | reverse complement strand
TCCCCTTCCCTCCCTACCCCTCTCCTCTCCTCCCCTTCCTTCATCCTCTGCTTCTCTACCCTCCTCCTCCCCTTCTCGTTCCATCACCAGTTTTACCAGGATGTAACAAATATGTTGATGACTAATTTTTCAAACACCAAATGCTTTCTTCCCACCGAGAACCCATGCAGAAATTTTATTGTGACAATTCAGGAGCTAGGAAGCTGTGTAGTAATTTTGACTGTGTTGTTGACTCTATATGGGCAGGGCAGGGAAGGTGGTTCAAGTCTTGGGGATACACGCCAATGACGGCTGCTCCTAACACGTTTCTAAGGTGGTTGACCCAAGGAGGTAAGAAGCTAGGGTTCGTGAAATCAAAGCCAGACAATGACTATGGAAAGAGGAAGGAAGTTAATCTGCTAACCACTGAGCTTGATGCCTCTGCTGGGACGATAAGGTTTGACTCATAACTTTCTTGAAAAACAAACTAAGAGTGGCAGTTGAGGGCTAGCCTCAGCTAGAAGCAGGAAGTGTCCCCTATTGTCCACCCAGCAGTCTTCATGGGTTCTGAGACACTTGTGGAGTATTTGTGTGGTAAATACCAGGATGGTCTCCAGCCACCCTGCTTCCAGTCAATACTGGTTAGCAGACAGTCATGTGTGCCTGATAAAAACCAAAGAATAAGGAAGCAATAAAACCTCAGTTAAGGCCCCAAGTCAAAACCCAGGTGGAAAGAAAGCAGTTTCCAACCAGGTGAGAACAGCTGGATCCTTAGAGGGTTACCTTGCAGGCTCTGACACAACATTACACATCCCAAGAAGGGAAGGGCTTCTTCATGGCCCCTCTGTTTCATGCAGCGGTGGTGAAAACCATTATTTGAGATGGATGTCCTCCTGCAGCATATGTTTCTCAGCTTAGATTTGGGTCATGGATACAAATCTGGTGACCTGAATTTGTCCTCGACGAGGAGGGCCCAAGGCTCTCCTCTTCCATGGAGCAGAGGACTAGACAGGTGAGTCAATAAGGAAGTAGGTGAGCTGGCTACCTTGTGTGACATTCTGGAACCTAATCAGTTTTCTTTCCCCTAAAGAGAATGGAGTCATGAGGACGCCATTAGAAGACTTCTGAAGGGGCTCCAGAGCCATCTGATCCAGGAAATGATGCCACATCCTGGGGCCTTGGGGCACCATTACATCTAAATATTTATGTTTGTATCAGTGGACTCTTTCTGATTTGGCTCAGGAGTTAGGGTGGGTATTCTCATGCTAATGAACCTATTCTAGGAAATCCTTTAGACATGCCCAGAGATTTACCTCTAAGTGAGAGACTATATCTAGATCCTGTCAAGCTGGCCTGCAACAATAACCAATCACAGTGCATAAGTGCTAACTTATTGTTTCCTTAGGAGTTACTTATATTCAGTATGATGTGATATTCTTCTCTCCTAATTTTGGTTTGAAGACTACTTTGTGAGATATGAGAACAGCGACATCTGTTTGCTTTCTAGATTCATTTATTTAGAATTACCTTTTCCATGATTTTACTCCAAAGTTATGCTTTTCTTGGAAGCAACAAAAAACTGGATTTTTTTTTTTGACCCAACTGGATAGTCTGTGCCTTTTGATTATGGGATTGAGTTCATCACTACCCAAAATTAGTTTTGAAAAATATATTGATTTCTGTAATTTTGCAGTTTAGAGATATGTTTTGAATGAGAATGCCCCCCACAGGTTCATATGTCTGAATGCATGGTCTCTAGTTGGTAGAACTATTTGGGAAGGACTAGGAGGTGTGAGCTTGTTGGAGGAGGCATGTCTCTGGGGTGGGTTTTCAGGTTTAAAAGCCAGCACTAATCTCTCCGGTGAGTTTCTAAGCCAGGAGCAGCCAGCGGGAGGCACAGGCCCCACAAGTCGCAGGGGAGCCTCAGGGCGGCAAGGACAGGACAAGCTCTGGTCAGAGTCACTAAGAACATCTAACACCAAAAATCAAGAGATGGTGAA
>NW_022196896.1:67987316-67988385 GCF_008632895.1 Mastomys coucha | reverse complement strand
CCTCAGAGCTCCCAGAGTCTCAATCACCAACCAAGGTCTGCACATGGTGGGACTGATTGTTCTGGCAGTGCGTGTATAGTGGAGAATTGCAAATTCGATCATCAATGGGAGGAGAGGACCTGGGCCCTGTGAAGGTTCTGTGCCCCAGTGTGGGGGAATGCCAGGGCCAATAAGCAGGAGAGGGTGGGGTGGCAGGCATGGGGAATGGGGAGGCAGCTGGGGTTTGTTTTTGTTGTTTTTGTTTGTTTCTTTGTTTTTTAGATGGGAAACTTGGAAGGGTGAAATTTACATGTAAATAAAGAAAATATCTAATAAAAAAAAAAATAGCCAGCACCACTCCCAATTAGCTCTTTCCTTCTCTGCCTCAGGCTGAGAATGCTCATCTACCACTCCCTCCCCGAGTCTGCTTGCCTGTGTCCATACTTCCTGCCAGGATGGTCGAGGACTCTTAACTCTGGAACCATGAGTACCAAATAAAATGATTCTTTTAAAGTTGTCTTGGTCATGGTACTTTGTCTCAACAATTCAAAAGCAACTAAGACAGATAGTTTCCTATTTCTTTTTTTGCATAACTACTATTTAGAGTTCTTTCTTTCCCATAGTCTCATGATTTCTTCCTCTTCCTCTTCAATGCTCAAGTGCTTCAAGCATCTTTTTAGTGGTTATGAATTTCTTTGGTCTTCTGTCATCATGAGATGATTTTATTTATTCTTCAATTATGAAGGCTTTGTCAGATATGATAAACTTGGTCAGCAGTTATTGTTTTCCAGTTTGCACAACATTGTTCCAAGCCCTCCTGGCTTTTAAAGTTTCTGTTGAGAAATTTCCTATTCTTCTGATGGGTTTGCCTGTATATGTGGATTGGGCTTCTCTCTCTTTGGGCTTTCAGTATATTTGTTTTCTGCCCTGAGTCTTAGCTTGAACATGACCTGGAGATAATCCTGAGAGTTGCTTTGAAGAAGAGTCAACAACAGCCATGTTGACTCTTATGTACATGTTGGTGGTTGTAGGATGCCGTCCCGCAGCTCCTACTTGCGTGGGGTTCCACGAACCGAGGATTTGGAAACCT
>NW_022196896.1:67949660-67987305 GCF_008632895.1 Mastomys coucha | reverse complement strand
CCCCAGCGAGCTAAGTCTCTGGTTTCGGTTTTGAGTTCTTCCATGAACACAGCAGGGCCACCACAGGTGGTGCCTTTTGATGTTAAATGCTTTGAAGATTAACTAAAAATGTATTAGTATGCTTACTTTATATTTACTTTTTACTTATTTACTTTACATCCTGCTCACTGCTCCTCTCCCGGTCACCCCCTCCCACAATCTTTACCCCATCCCCCCTCTGAGCAGATGGATACCTCCTGGGTATCCCCCTACCCTGGCACTTCAAGTCTATGTGAGGTTAGGTGCTTCCTCTCCCACTGAGGCCAGACAAGCAGACCAGCTAGAAGAATAACAGCTACAGTACAGGCAACAGCTTTGGGATAGACCCCCCTCCAGTTGTTCAGGACCCACATGAAGATCAAGCTTCACATCTAGTACAAAAACTTTCTTTAGTTAATGGTAGTTTACAAGGTAATGTATATACTACACATTTAGGTCATTCAGATGAAACAGGTAAAAAATTGTCAAAGGAATTCCTGCTATGTATGTATAGGTCACAGAGAAGTTTAGGGTATGCTTTGACTATAAATATAGCTCAAAATGTGAGATTCTCAGACAGTTAGAGGTTTATAGATGAGGGGGTAAAATAAAACCCAAAAAAAGTAGCATAACATTTAACCTCATTATTTTTAAATAGTCTTGTTTTAAGTATTCTTCAAAAAATAGAACATTGTCTCCATGTATTAGTCTTCACAAGAAGAATTTTGTAGTTGTTATTCAACAGTTTCTCAGTCAGCATGAAACTCTACCCAGACTCCAGATTTGACGGTCCCTTCCCACACTCCCTCATTTTCTTTTCCTGGCCTATCTTGAGCTTCCCATCTGAAACCTTAAGCTTAGAGGTTGGTGGTGGTGGCCAAAGTTGCATTTATGCTGGGTAGGAATGTAGCCTCTGTCTATTGAGGAACCAGAAGTCTCTACTGGCCTGATCTCCAAGGAACAGGACAGTGTCTCAGCTCAGAGACTAGAGAATTGTTTGATGGTAATCTGGAGGGGGAGGGGGTCATTTATTGAGATGTTAAACTGCCCAAACAATAAAACATAAAGCTGATGATTGTGTCTTACCCTAAGAGCATCACTGTGTTAAGTAGTGTTCTTCAGAGAAACAGAATGAATAGATGTACATAGATTAGTAAAGGGAATTCACTGGAATAGTTTATGTCTACAGGTGTAAGTAGTCCTGCGATGGCTGTGTGCACCCAGGACAGGGTAAGTGCTGGTTGCCACTTGGTTTATAGAGCTGGGTACCCTAGCAGTAATAGTCTTGGCACTAAAGGCCTGGATGATTCATGGAGAGCTGCTGTTCCTCGATTTATGTTGGAAGTGGCAATCTGATGTGAGTGAAAGATAGACTCACCAGCAAGAAGTGAAGACAGGCAGGCAAACAACATGGCTGTTTCGTGTTTCTGAAACCTACTTACATCAGGGCTACCACTCCAAAGGTGCAGCCCACTCCAGGAGTTGTCCTCTCCCCTCAGCTCTCTCCTCCTTCCTGCAATGCCCTCACAGTGCACCTCTGCTCATGCCTCTTGATTCTAGATCCCATTGAATTGACAGTCAAAATTAACTACCACATGCAAACCCTTTTCAACTTGCTATCCTAACCAGGCCTCCCTAGGCCATACCTCATTTCCAAATAAAGACAATAACAAAGTCGTAACTCCATCTAGCATGATGTAACTATCCTACATGCAACCAAAACACACTATTCTTCCCCAAGAATAGGTGGCAAAGACTCACGAGGAGGGGTTACTCTTTTAATGCAAGGTAACAAATACAATAACATAGATTTAAGAACACAAGTACATTAGGATATCACTCAATATTATATTTACATGGTAAAGGAACAGAGGAGGAAAAACACAAGTACCTACACAGTGTGTGTGCATACATACACAAAAACTTGTTTATGGATTTATGAGAAATTATGCAAGAGTGCTAAGTATACTCACACCGTTGGTCAATGTTCATCTCCATGTTCACGTTTCCATTAGTATTGTATTCCTGAAGTGCCCGTGCCCTCTGCTCAGCTTCTGGAAACTCTACTACTACCTGAAGTAGCTAGGGAGCTCTTGTGAGTGAAATCATAGTGATTGCCATTTTGTAGCTGACTTATTTCACCTTGCCTCATGTCCCTATCTGCAATTCACCCCCACACCCATTTCCATGTGCTTGAATTTCCTTCATTTTTAAGGTTGAACCGTGTTTTGTTCAAGGCATTTGAGGGAGAAATATGTAAACATCTATCCCCTCTTCAAAGGACCTCAACTGCAAACCAAAGTTTGATTCCACCAAAGTTTACCTTGGACAATCAGTGAGTTTATTAGGCAAGGGTGACTTTAAAGCAGCCAGGATGCCTACACCCAGCATGGATGATGGCTTCACCAATGCAGATGGCTGAAGATACAGCCTGTCAATTAACCTTCCCCATCCTATGTACTTAGTTCTCCACTCTAACCCCAAAATCACATGCAATTAGGGCAGAATTGCATATGAATGGTTGAGAGAATAGCTACACACTCAAGCATTTCCAATAACCCTCCCACACCCTTCTATGAGGGAGCCTCGCTGGGATGAACTCTTGCAGGCAAGCACAGCTGATCTTAGGATGGAAGTTCTTTCCCTTAGACAAGCATCATTCTACAATTGTCTACCCCATGTTGTTCCCATATCCATCCAACAATGGACACCTGAATTGCTTATGCCTTTCAGAATATTTGAGTCTTCAGTTGCTAATCTTTGGGGTATATACGTACAGAGGTGGAATTTCTGTGTTGTAGGGGTGACTTTGTGCTTACTGTTGAGGAGCTATCACCCTGTCAGCTCTACCTGATGAAACATTGTGTATTCTCATCAACAAGGATCCCAACTCTTCCATGATGTATTTTTTGCTGGCTTGTGATTGATGCATACCTGATTAATGATGTTGAGCATGTTTTCTGTGATTCTTGGCCATTGGTACATATTCTTTGGAGACATTTCTACCCAAGTATTTTGTCCATGTTTTGATCCTTTGGTTGGTTGGTTGGTTGGTTTTTCTCCTGAGACATAAGAGTTCATACTAGCCCCTTATGAGACACATGATTTGCAAACCTATTCTTCCCTAAAGTAACTTTAATTTAGTTTTTATTCATAAATTTAAATATGAAATCCAAAGAACTTCAGTGAAAGAAGAGACTATCCAGCATTATGCACAGATGGGTGAGGGTTGCTGCATTGAGCTATAGAATGCTCTGGTGGGTAAGATGCTCACAAGTCAAAAGGATTAGAGTTGCCCATAGTTGGCAATGGATATCTTCTTGCTGGTCTTGGAGCCAAATGATCCATGGCTTCCACAATACTCATGCCTTCTTTAACCTCTCCAGAGACCACATTTCCCAGCCACAGAGACTTGCAAGGCAGGTGAAAAACTGAACCACTAAGGTTTCATCCAACATTTACCATGGGCATGATATTAGGATGCTGTTGTGAATGGGCCTGGTGCTGTTTGTATTTTGATGCTATGGTGACCCTCAACCATAAAATTATTTTTGTTGCAACTTCATAACTGTAAGTTTGCTACTGTAATGTATGAAGCAAAATGTAAATATCTGATATGCAGCATATTTGATATGTGAGCCCTGTGAAAGGGTTGTTTGACCCCAGGGGGGTTGCAACCCACTGGCTGAGAACTGTTGTCCTAATGTAAAATTTTATCAATCATTTCCAAATTTCCATGAGTTTGTTTCATTGATCCCAGCTTTATATAGAACTTTCTAGTCTTGATTGTTCCAAGGTAACTCCAATATCTCTAATAGGTTCTTTAGTATATTTCACTGTATTATTTGTATTCCTTCCTGAGGATATCTGATAATTTTATGGGATGTTGAACATTATTTATGGAAAAATTATAGGTAGCATTGGAGGTTTTCTAATGTTGTATTTCTTCACAGAGAATCAATTTTTCTTTCTGACAAGGGGTTAAGGTTAGAGGAAGCTCACTTTGTCTTGTCTGGGGTTGATCTGACTTGAAATTGGATTTTAGTGTTTAGGCACAGCTCCTTTTGCATATTTGACCTCAATCCCAGAGTTCAGCCAAGTCCTATGTTTCTCCCAGGGAGTCTGGGGTTTTTCTAGGATCCTGTTTCCTGAGCAGGCCACTGGGGTATGTGGCTCCCAGACTCGGGAGACTATCAAATCTTAATAGAGTCTTGAATTCATGCTACTTATAAGTCAGCAGTTACATGAGGAAAATAGAAAAAAATATTGGTTCTTCGGAACTGGCTTCTCTTTCTAATATAAGATTTCTAAGACTTAACTTCCTGAGACAGTAGACCTACCATCCATCCATGTTTTTGTTTCCTAGTGACTTTGAAACTGCTAGAATCCCAGTTTTAGTTCCTAGCTGATCGGCTTCAATGTGTCTAGCCACATTATTCTCAAATAAGCAACCCTCTCTTAAGGGCAGAAGCAAAACACTGGATTCACCTGCATACCCCCCCTGCTTTCATGAAGACCTATTTTTATCTTTTAAGGCACTTCTAATTGCTCCCATTAGTCAGGAGCATCCATTCTATCAATGCTTAAACCTTTACCTGAGCTTGAGCAGTGTTTGCCAGAATGCAACTAAAAGATTACGGTAAAGATATTCCAGGAAACGAGACAACAGAGTCTTTAATAAAAAGGCAAAATAAGACAGAGTTCATTCATCAGACAGATCACCCAACTGCCAGTCAAAGTAGCAGAGAGAATAATGAACTCAATCAGATTACAGGTTGAAAGGGTCAACTCATGCCAGTTAGGATGTGGTTTTAAGTTCAATAATTGAATCCTAAATGAAATGAAAAGTATTCTAAACAGCAACAATAAAAGGGAAATCTTAGATGCCCCTAGAGTGGCTGTGAAGATTAGCTTTGTTAACTTGACACACCTAGAATCATGGGAGAAAATGGTCTCTTTGAGGAATTGTCCACATCTGTTGGGCAGGTCTGTGGGAGGCTGGCTAAAATCAGCTGATGTGGGAAGAAGATACAGCTCACTGTGGATGGCAGCATTCTCTAATCAGGGAGTCCTGAACTGAACTGTATGAGTGGAGAAATCAAGCTAGGCATAAGCTAGCAAGCTTTTCTCTGCTATTGGCCGTGGGTATGATGTGACCAGCTGTTCCGTGTTCCTGATGACTTGAATCCTTGCAGTCATGAACTATAACCTAAAACTATAAGCTAAAATAAACTCTTCTTCCTCTAGCTTTCTGTCAGAGCATTTTACCACAGTAACAGAAATGGAAAGGAGAACAGGCAAAACTGGAAGAGGACGGTATCAACATATGTCCTCACAGGAATAACAATCAAAGGACAGAAAATAACAGAACCTGAAGGAAACTCAGGTCTATATAGAATTATACTCCCAGGAAAACTACCAATGATGAGATTCAGGATGAACACATTTTCAGAAAGACTACAGTAAAGGTTTCTTCTCACAAACTCTGTTGAGGAAGTTGCTCAAGGATGTTCTTCAAGAAAATAAGGAAGGAAAACAAAAGAGAGAAGGAAATGAAATCCAGAAAACATCTAACCCAGGTGGAGAGGAACAGCGATTGCAGAAGGAGGGAAGTCCAGACTGAATCTAGCCAACAGTCCTAGACAGCAACTCACTGAAGAGGAGCTGGAAGCTGTGGTGGGTTACAAGGGACCCGCTAGGAAAGGTGGATTGCATTCTAGATTTTCAATCAAGAAAGCTTGGGAGATCTGGTAGACTAGATCTACACAACCTTTTAGCCTTCTGTTTAACATTCTAGGGAGAGGAGCATGTAATTCAGGAAAGATGTGATAAAAAATATTCACCATCGCTTCAACAATTAACAGAGTAATATAGATCTCTCATATAAGGAATTTATTCAAGCCTACTTAAATTTTATCTCATTATAACTGTTTATTTTTAAACAAAATACAAAACACCTTCATTTGGGTCATGGGATGGATATTCTGAGATGAATTCCTCTTGAGCATGAAGTCAGCAAGGAGTGGCTATAACAACATAAACACATTTGCTTGTGTTTTTTTTTAGTGGAGATCCAAAGAAACCTAGTTTATGTGCATGTTGGCTTTTTGAGACTATCCTTTTTTTCCAAGGATAGTCTTGGTAGCCCAGGATAACCTGGAACTTGAACACGTGGGATTATAGGTGTGTGCCACCACCCCTGGCCCTCAAATTAATTTTTTAAAGTTACCTTGAAAGAAATAGAGGCTAATGGTGGAGGAGGGAGAGAAGCTTGAATTCTTTGGCTGACTCTATTTTGTTCAGTAAAACTGACTCAAGAACAGATGCTATTTTATGTTAGTATAAAAGTTAAATTTCAGGAGAGGTCCTGAAAAACTCTGAAGCAAACAAAATGATGTACCAACCTGATGGCATGGCCACTCTAAGGGCGAAAGTAACAGTGAATACAAAGTGAGGTCTACTAGCAAGGCCCATAACTCCTTCCCAGCAGTCAGACACCATCCAGGTAGGTTCAGTAGAATTCTGAGCCTGGCTGGATGGTGACTAGGAATGGCATTGGTGTTCAGAATGGGAGAAAGTAGATTTAGAATTTATAGGACCAACCAAAAAGATTGAAAAAAAAAATCCAGTCACCATGAATATCAAATGTTAGGTCCACAATGTGTGTTATCATGTGTATTACCATAAGGGAAGTGTGGATGGCTATGCTCAAAATATACCGAATAAATGCATAAAAATTTCAAAGAATAAATAAAAATATTAATAAAATCTCAGCCAGGTAGGATAGTTTACACATGCAGTTATATCACAGAGAAGACTCAAAGGATGGAGAATTTAAGACCACCCTGGGCTCTATAGTGAGACCCCAGCCTTAAAAATCCACAAATTTGCATGTCATTATACAGGGACCATGATAGTTTTCTCTGAACCATCCCAATATTAGTATATGTGTTGTGGAAGTTGGAGTACAAAGCCGTCCATCCAAACAAGCAAACAAACAAAAGACAAGCAAAAAAACCTTTACATTGAAAGGAACTAGAAAAATTACTAACTGTAGCTAACTACTAGCAACATAATACCAGACTGATACAAAAATCACAAAATGCTATTTCTTATGAAGGTGGTACAGTCTTAGAGAAATAAGTGAATCCAGTAAGTGCAGGAAATTATCAGAGATTAACAGTCTCAAATTCCAATAGCTACCAAGAATGAGCTTCTATGGACCAAAACTTAAACTATTTGTACACAAGTTATCTTCAACAAAGGGATTTATCAGCCATATACAAGATGTTATACTCATCTAGATCATGATTCACATATAGTTAAAAACAAAACAAACAAAAGCCAGGCAGTGGTGGCACACGCCTTTAATCCCAGCACTTGGGAGGCAGAGACAGGCAGATTTCTGAGTTCAAGGCCAGCCTGGTCTACAGAGTGAGTTCTAGGAAACCCTGTCTCAAAAAAACAAAAACAAAACCAAAAAACAAACAAATAAACAAAAACAAAAAACAAAAAAAAAATCAACCAACCAAAAATATTCCTAAGAACACATGACAATTAAGTACATGATGAAATATTTTCTTTTGTTAGATTTTGGGTGCAGTTATTTGATGTATTTGGATACAAATACTGAATATTTATGAGTAGGATTGTCTAGGGGTTGCTTTGAAATGACCCATGGGTAAAACAAGGTCAAAACAGGCATCTCTAAGTTGATAGATAATACTTGAAGCAGGGGGGTAGACAGTAAAATGGTTCAGTGGTGAGAAGTACAGTTAGTTGCTCATCCAGAGGACCAGGACAATATCCCAGAATTCACATGCAGCTTACAACCATTTGTAACTCTTGTTCCAGGGGATCTGATGGGACAACCCCAGTTCAATTCTCAGCACCTACCTGGCAGCTTAGAACCATCTGCAACTCCAGTCTGATACCCTCTTCTAGTCTCTGAGGTACACAGACATACATGCAAACATCTACACAAGTAAACATATATTAAAAGGTAACTGAACAGCAAGATGGACACATTTTTGAGATTTTTCATTCTTTTTCATTGTAGGGGGTGGGGATATAGGTCTGTCCCCATGAACACTGGAGGCAAGGCAATGGATGTCCTTGGAACTGGACTTCTGGGCAACTGTCAGTCATCTGATTTGGATAAAAACTGAACTCAGGTCCACTGTAAGAGCAGTAAGTGCTCTTAAACGGCTATGCCATCTCCCCAAACCTCTATTATTTTTATAAACACTTAAGTTTTTCTACAACTAAAATAATAAAAAAAAATTTAGCCTATCTACATGTCATATAATAAGTATAATCTTTCTCCATAATGGTGGGTGAAGACATTCACGTTATCTATAGAGTGGGACCTAAAATAGCCTCTATTGATTGAAATGCTGACAGCCAACATACACAGACCTGGGGTGGATAGCTTACGATACCACAACCATTGGGATCATAAGCAATCTGGAAATTAGGAGGAAGGTGTAGGACCTCTGGCTAGAGATGCTCCTTGTGTCTGTCTTCCAGGAGTCTGTCACTGGGGCTTTCCCATGACAACTGAGACCAGGATAATCAGACACTCTGGTGGGTGTGACCCAGCCAGCCATTTTCAACAAATTCTCTAATCCAGGCTCAGAGACTTCTGCAGAAAGGGGCTAGAAAGATCATGAAAGCTAGAGACAGTGAAATTCTGTAAGGGGTATTTGTTGGATCTGACAGGGCCATTGCACACATGAACTCAAAGGTAGCTGTGATTACATGCACCAAATCAAGCCAGGCAAAATACCAACATGGGTGGATCAGGGCTGCACAAATCCCACCTTTCACTGAAGGGCTATTAGCAACTGACGGCTACTGGGAAGGGGAGTCTGGTTTCTTCAGGACGTAGCCCTTGAAAGATTACTCAAACTCTAGCAGACTGGACTATACTCATGCATACACAGGTAGCAAAGTGGACTTTCTGCATTTAAAAAAAAGTACAGGAAGTTGGAAGTTGAGGCAGGTGATACAAGAGGAATTACAGGAAAGGAAATGGGTATGTTTCATTAAAATATAGCATATATGCATATAAAAATTCTCAGTCAAAAAGGCTTATCCAAAAAAAAAATGAAACAAACAAACAAACAAAAAGAACAATCCCTTCTTGGGAATGTGATCCGTGTCTCAGGCTGAAAATCCTAGTGTTTGCAGCTGGGCATGACTCTAAGCATCCCTTAGCTGGCTTCTCCCCTGATCTCCTCACTGTGTTCTCTCGTGTGCTCCCTTGGGATCTGAACATACTGCCCTTTTAATTCCATGTATATGTCAGCTTCATTTTGGAATTGGAGATCAGATCTTCATCTGTGGTAACTTGGATGTCTGAGCATGACAAAGTGACCATAATTTGTAATTATGGTGGCTTGTACAAAGTGCAGCGATTCATAAATCTTCACTGAACGGACAAAAACACCCTTTGCTTCTAAGGCAATGATGAGACTTCATGCTGCTCTGTGTCAGGTATACATGACTGTGACAGCTGTCCTTAAGTGTAGCTGGGCAAATGCCAGGAGTCAGTCCTACAGGATGGGCAGCCATGACTCAGCAGATTCCAGGAGGTCCAAGCTTTTGTGTTACTACCGCCTCATGGCTCCTACCCTTCTCTCCAGCATGTACAGTGAGCTCTCTAGAGTGAGGTCCAGACAGTAAGAGCTGAAAATAGGGTTTCACTTCAAAACAGCCGGGGAGACTCAGGGGACAGCCACACCTTTTACAACAGTCCAGAGTGGCTCACTCATGAAGGACCCTGGGAATCTTATTACCCAGTGACTGGGACATATCCAACTGTGCTGAGGATAATAAATTACACAGCCACCATTAAGTTTCCCAATTCCTTCACTACAGGTCTTTGCCCCATTCTTTTGAGATTACACAATGGCAGAAACCAGAATCTGAACGCAATGGGGGAGTGGGTTTTCCCCACAGCTACAAGTCTCTGAGAACTTCCCAGCTTGACGGGCCCCTTGTTGATGCCACCAGTGAGTCAGAGGCCCCAGATAAAACACCTCTGCTGTACATGAAAGTTTCCTAAAACCCACCTGTGTTGGGTTGCATGGACATATGGCTTCCAACTTCATTGCAGCCTTCCTTGCAGCCTTTACAAAAAGAACCCCCCGCAGCACAGTCCACATCAGAGAGCAGTGGGAAGAAGCATTTCTTAGTTTTCACCCAGCTTACTGCCTTGAGGTTTGCAAATTACAGCCTCCTCCTTTAGCTTTCTCACAGTATTATTTTAATAGAGTCAGAACAAAATTTCTGCAAACGTGTACGTGTGTGTTGGGGGGGGTTTGTAAAATCCAGCATAGGTAACATTTTAGTACAGTGGTTCTCAGCCTTCCTAATGCTGGGACCCTTTAATACAGTGACCCCCCAACCATAAAGTTATTCCATTGCTACTTATCTATAGTTTCAAATGTTATGAACCCTAATGTAAAAAATTTGATAAGCAGGATATCTGATATGTGACCCCTGTGAAAGGCTGTTCAACCCACAAAGAGGTCAAGACCCACAGGTTGAGAACTACTGTTCTAGTGGGACTTTGTCTTGGTTATCCTGTAGGTGTGACTTTAGTTCTATCCATCCATTTATCTATCCATCCATCCATCCAAATGCAAGAATATACCCATGGAGATTAGGAGACCATGTCTCAACTCAGGGTCCCCATTCCGGAATGATCCTCAGGGGGACTATTTAAGAAGCAGTAAGAAATGGAAAGCTGTCGGGGACAAATCTTGACAGTGTCCATAAAGCCTCTAGACAAGTTCGAGGCCTTAGTATGGAAAATGGTGTGAAGGGCATTCTGTAAATTATGTGTTGAGATCAAATTCTGGAATATACTTATTCAAGTATATTAGCAAGCTTTCCATGTGCATGATTAAATGATTAAATGTGTGCCCCATCTTACACTATAATTTTTATAATAAACTATAAAAAAGAATAGTTTGTATTACCAGAGTGACCTACTTTATGCACATCTTTAAATTTCTCTGGCTAACCTCAAGGTGTTAGAAAATACCCCAGTATTATTGACTTCATGGCCTTTCAAGTTACCTTGAAAAGCTAAGTGTGTCCATATACCAGCAGCATTGTGACTTTTCTCTGTATTAGAAAACCAAACACGAAAAAGCAAGCTTGTTGTGGGCACTGACAGGTACCCGTGGATTCTGCCAATAAAACATTTTCTCTCATTGCTTAGCCTTGAAGGCACACCTATATGAACTTGAAATCCACACTGGTACTCTTCAAAGCACTCTTTATATATTGGCAATAAATAAATCTGGAAACTTGAAGGAACTGGTCTAGAACTGATCCCTTTTTCAGCAGAGGGGTGGTTGAATATAGAAAGCTCTCTGGTACTCCATCAATGACCAGCTGGCTACAGGCCTGGCAGGAGTCACCAGTTTTCTTCTCCTGAATCCCCAACCTGGGTGCTGGCAGGTCAGCGAGAGAGTAGACCACATTACTGAAATCATGCACAGTAAGCCCTCCATGGGCCCTGAAAGGGAGCAGGTGGAAGTCACCAACCGTGCTGTTGCTGACCCCATTTTGGTGTGAACAAGCCTCCAGGCTGCTGCCTCATCCATTTGTGAGGCCAGTCAAACCCTGAAGACATCTTCCAAGTGGGTCTGATGTGTCCTGAAATCAGTTATGAACTATTTGCCTGTGTACCAAGCACTAACTTCTCGAGGCAGGCAGCTGGTCACCAAAAGGGACCTCGGGTTCTCTATCTCGATGCCTTCTTCTCAAGCGGTACAGGTGCAGTCAGCCATCAAAGTTGCCCATTTAACCTCTCAACCTCTAACTGACCTCTTCAAACTGAGGTTGACCCAGTTCTGTTCTCATTTCTTTTGTTTTTTTTATATTGTACTCTTTTTTTTATTATTTTCTTTATTTACATGTAAATTTCTCCTTTCCCAGTTTCTCCTCCAAAAAACAAAGAAACAAACAAAAACAACCCCCTGTTGCCTCCCCCCTCCCCATGCCTGCCACCCTACCCTCTCCCACTTATTGGCCCTGGCATTCCCCTACACTGGGGCACAGCTGTTCTCATTTCTAATGCTCCATTCAGCTTCTGCACTGGTATCTCTCCAAAAAGTCAACAGGAAGGCATCTTGAGTATACTGTTGCCCAGGTCAAGAAGGTATATTAAGAGCCTTCACTCAGGGTCTAGTGCACAGAGAAACAATCCTCTTGCTGTCACTGTTGCTACCCAAGAGGCAGGATAGAACGAGATGCCCATCAGTTGAGCATCTCTAGCTTACATAATTCTCATTTGTCCCTTATCTTTTGTTAAGCCCAATATGGCTGGTACTAGCTCTGGGGCCCTTGCAGCTGGCCGGCACTCCTTTGACAAGGCTGACCAAAGATGTGAGTCTAGCTCCTAGCAGGAGGACTTCAAAGTGCAGCTCAAGAGCATCTCCCACTCGTTTCATTCAGGCAGCCATGTGCTACTGTAGTTTAATAAGTTACGAGTTTGGGGGGCTGGAGAGATGACTCGATGGGTACACTTTTTGCAGGGAAGCATGAGGATCTGAGTTCTTAGCACATGTGTAAAAAGCCAAGTACAAGGCAATGAATGCATCCCAGACCACAGCTCTAGAGACATGGAGATAGGGGACCTGAAGCTTGCTGGCTGGCTTGCCAATCTAATCCAATCAGTGAATTACACAGAGTTGGAGATTCTGTCTCAGAAACAAGGCAGAGGGCTGGAGAGATGGCTCAGCCATTAGAGGCTAGTCACAATCAAAAAGGAGTCAGAGAGTACTTGACAAAGGGCGCTGGCACCAACATCTGGTCTCTGTATTCCTAAGTCCATCCATGCAAATTCATGGGCACACACGCACTTTAGCACACACACAACTACAGGCTCTATTTTCGATTCTAGAACAGTGATCACTATTCCAAGTCACCCTTCAGGCCCATTTCCCCACAGGAGCACGGTACCTTAAGACTGCTCAGCTTGACAAAGAATTGGGATTGCTCAACTTGACCAAGAAAGCCACTGAGTTCCCAGAAGTTTACAAGCTCCCACACTTACTCAATGATGTACCCTGCTAGGGGAGGTGAGGGGACAAGCAGTCCTTCAGAAAGCATACCGAGGAAGGACCACTGATACCAGGAACACACGAGAATCCCAGCCAAGACCTTTTGTCCTTTCCATAGGGCTGCCCAGGATAAGAAATGGATCCCTTGCAGCTCAGTAGAGCCTCTTCCTAGGAGTGAGCGGAGCAGACCGTGAGGGGACAATTGAGGTCCTGAGCTTACTAAACTGTCCATGATAGGCAGGGCTAGTCTGCAGATGGTAGCTTCCAGATGGCCTCTGTTCTAAATTGTGAGTCTCCTGGATCTAATAATCAACAATGAACCTGATGATTAGTAGCAGGATTATTTGGAGAGGAAGGGAAGGGGCCATTGGGTTTCTGAAACTGAAAACTCTCTCTAGAAGTCGATGGTGGCTGTCTCCCAAGAGGTGCCAAGAGTAACCCTATGCCTTTCCTTGAGAAGCCTTCTGAGCTGTGGTTTAGGCAGTCAGCTCTAAGGATGGAGGCAGCACACAGATAAGAACCAGGAGTGCAAATAAAAAAAATATTAATTGCCTATACATGCTACACAAGGATGTGCTTAAGACCACACTAAGTGCAAAGGCCATGCAGTGAAAGGTGAGGTTCACAACTGTGGAGAAGGCAAACTGAAAGTGAGCAGGAGACAGGAGGTTGCCTGTAACCAGGAGATGACTGTGGAAGGGTGGGAGGCCTGGACCCTGTGCGAGTGCTCAGTGGATTAATCATATGATGTGAATGTCAAGACAGTATTCAGTATCCTTTACTGTGGAAAGTCAGTTACCAGTGGTCTGAACTCAAGGAAGGGACAGAAGGTACTCCCTGTAGCTCTGTGTCCTTCCCTGAACATCTGTGGGTACCTTGTCAGACTTCTACACTTAAGATCAAAATAGAAATGATAATCTTAGAATAAAAATAATAACAAAAAAACCCTCAAATACATAATAAATTTAAAACCCCGAACCAGGGCTGGAGGGATGGCGTAGAGGTTGAGAGCACTGGCTGCTCTTCCAGAGGTCCTGCGTTCAACTCCCAGCAACCACATGGTGGCTCACAGCCATCTGTAATGGGATCTGATGCCCTCTTCTGGTGTGTCTGAAGACAGCCACAGTGTACTCATACATAAAATAAATACATCTTTTAACTCCAACTGGGGACACCAGGGAGAGTCCCGGCCTCCTCTGTATAGTTAACAGCTCTAGTTTTCCTCTATTCTGTGATAAAACCCCAATCAAACCAAGTTGGAGGAGGAAAAGCTTTATTTCATCTTATGTTTCCAGATCACAAATTTATCCCAGTGGAAGCTGCAGAAGGAGCCTGGAGGCAGGGACTGAAGCGAATCCATGGAGGAACGATGCAGGAATGCTGTTTACTGTATCACATGCTGCTTCTGCTCAGCTAGTTCTCACATACAACCTAGGACCGCCTGTGACGAGGTGGCACTAGCCACAATGATCCTGCCCTTCTCCTCCAAATAGCACTCAAGAAAATGCCCCACAGACAGACACATCCATCAACAGGCCAGAGTGACAGAGGCAGTCCTTCAGTGCTGCTCCCTGTTCCCAGATGTGTCAAGTTGACAACCAAGATGTACCAGCCTGGTAGGACTCTGTACTCCTCTGGCCTGGCTAGACCAGTACAGCTAACAGGGCAGAACTTCTCCAGGACTAACATCAAGTTTTACTTCGTTTTTATTAAGACAGATTAACCCTGAGAGGCCTGCACAAAGAGCCAGGTAATAGAACCAAGTATCTGAATGCACACCTCCTCTCACGTAAATGTGGTAATAACTTGGGCCAACTCTCAATTCCTTAGCTGTTTTTTTAAAAGCACTCTGTCTATTCCTGTTAAAGGGAAATGGAGATGTCATCCTTTGAAAGTGGTACCCAGCAGCAAGCAATGATTCGATCATAGTGACCTCGACACCAAAACAGAGCAGGTGTCGGCTAAGAGGCCAAATTTGATTGCAATTCCTTCCTTCTCAACTTCCAACCAGAAGGGAAAGCTAGAAGAGAAAGATTCAGTGTCCACACGGACACCACTAGGTTTTTGTTTAGCTGGCCACCAGCTGCAAACAGAAAAAAAACCTCAGGTCACCTGCTGGCTGAGGCATTTACTATTTTACTCTCATCTTGGAGATAAACAAGAGATGCAGTATGCTAGTCCCTTTGATGATGGCGTATGCATCCGTTGGCATAAGCAAGGTGACAGTCCTGAGAGCTGGCACCCATCTCCTGGAGCTGGCAATTGCGTAGAACAACTTGAGGACAGAGGCCTGAGCCCTCAGATACACTGACATCATCTAGCTATCCCACCCAAGACAGCATTTATGAACCAATTGGGAAAGGGCTACTACTGTATGTCCTAGTGGGAAGAGCATGCTATTTCACATTTTAAAGAACCTTTATCTTCATTTGTGTTTGCCACGTGGTCTCCTACGTGTAGGCCAAAAGCAGGTGAACTGGAGTCCCAGGTTGAGCTGGGTGTGGGTAGTCGCCTCACCACCCCCACTCTACGACTTGACCCGACTTGGACATGCGAGAGCCAGGCCTCCTCCTTCACGCTCACTTTTGCCTCACAGATGAGTTTTTCACCTTACGTCTGAGAAGTCTGTGCCTATGTCTTCATAACTGCTCTTCAGCATCTCCCAGAGCCGGTGACAGCAGCATGTGGAACCTGCGCTGGCCTGGATGGGCCAGCCGGGGGAGGGAAGGAATACACAAAACCGAGATCTTCATATGTAGGAAATACCTAAAGGGTCAAGACACGGTGAAGTAGAAATTATTTTTTCTTTATTTAGGAAAGAAAGGTAGGGGAGAACAGTAATTTGTATAACAGTTGACAAGTTGGCACTGCAAAAAAAAAAAAAAAAAAAAAAAAAAAAAAAAAAAAAAGAAGAGAAAGCCAAGGCAGGCTACTTGTCATAGCCTGCTTAGCTTCATGACTCGTAAATTCAACGCAGTTCCTCACCTGTATGATCACTCGGTAAATTTGTAACCACTAGAATCTTTATGTGTGCTACACCTAAGCTAGAAACCCAACAGCCCGTAAAGGTCATTAAAAGTAAACAGTAAGTGGGATGCATACTAGTACAACCAAAGCATTTCTGTAAACATTTCCTCTGATGCAAATGTGCATAATAAACACACTGTACATAATAAACATACCTCAGAAGAGGCTCCTCTGGCTTCTGTAAAGAAAGGCACTGAAGCTCTGGCTAGTCCCAGACATGCCTGGGCATGGTGGCCCTGGGAAGAGCAGTTCCATAGTCCCTATACAATGGTGTGTCACTTTAATACTGATTTGCCAAAATGACACCTGAAGAAAGCAGTGTCCTATGGAGGGGAGTAAGGGAAAGCCTGTCCCTCCCTAAACAAATAGCAAATGACAGCAGCCCATTTCTTGTTTCCCAGGCAACTCTCCCAGGATACCTGAACTAACTTGTCTAACTGTCAGTCGGGTTTACAGGGTGTCAGAACCAAGAAGGGAAAGTCAGGATAACAGGGTGGGGGTGGGGGGAGCAGCGACCGGAAACTTGCCCGGGGCAGACTGCTCTCCCTCAGTCAAGTTGGCCATGGTGGTCTGGGTCAACTAGGCGACTACCTATGCTGGCAGGGCCGGGCAAGCAGCACAGGCAAAGATGACTAGAGCCCATCCTCCACCCACATATCCTTAAGAGAAAGTTCTAGATATTAATAGTCCCAACAACGTTTGTTTGTACTAATTGCAACCTGTGGTATTGCAGCCTTTGGCTGACAGACTATGACACACAGGAGTAAGGCGGACAGCAGCCTCCTGTTTCTTCATGCTTCTTGGTCTCTGTTGCTTCCTGTTTCTCCAGAGCCATTGGCTTGCCTTTCAAGGCACTCTAAAGCCAGGGAGACGGCAGCAATCACCCAGACAGCTCTGCCCCCTCTTGATCCACGCACTTGCCTTGCTGGTCCCTCTCATTTTATAAAAACCTCAAGTGTGGGCAGGAGGCTGTCAGCATTAGATTCTGGCTGAGTCCTCCGCTGATGGGATAGCCCAAATCTCAGATGGGATAACTCTTCAACCTACTCTAGGCTAGCCACAAACTAGAAGAGAAACAGTTTTTGCATTACTCTGAAGTCATACCAACAGAAAACAAATTTTACTTTCTTTCCCCCTAAGAGGAGTAAGGGTTGCTCATTTATCTTGACCCGACTGTCTTTGTTGGTATTTACAAGCAACCATTTAGCTGCAGTAGTGTATTGTATTTTTCACTAGATTTTTGTTGTCCATAAAACACAAGAGAATGACTGACAGCTGTGAGAAGCAAGGCCAGATGGCACAGGCTTGGCAGTAGGTACAGATTATTGTTACATGGGACAGGCAATAGATAGACCATGCTGTAAAAGGAAATTAACCACAAAGGAAGATCAAGCCTCTGAAACACCGAGCTTGTGTCTGGGGAAGGAAAGACACAGCAGCTGTCATGAGGCAATCCCACTCAGAGCAAGATGGCAGGGCGTGACTCAGTGCTGCCCCTCCACTGAGACACTAGCATCCTCAGAGAAGGTAGTGATGACCATGAAGCCATGAAGCAAATTATTACAAGACATTTATTACAAATGTCACAGACATATTCATAAAGAAAAATTAGTTTTTAAAAAAAAGAGAGAGAACAAGAGAGCACGTGAGAAAACGAGAAAAGCCAGAGCGTCGATCTTACACCTGAAACACAGGCAGGGAGGCACCGTCTATGAAGAAGTAGGAGTAACTACATTCTTAAAACAGTTTTAGTGCATTGCGTTTTTAGAAAAGGGACACACCCTCACTCCCAAGAAAAGGTTCCTGCAACATGAACAGTCTGTGTGACTCCCCAGTGTGACCCCTGCCTGCTTCCAAACCCAACTGAGAACAATGAGATCTCTTGTGTGTCACAGGTGGCAGCTGGCTGCCTGTCACCCTCCAATGGTGAACTTGGTGAGAACAGAGCAGTCTGCGTGCTGGAAGCAGACTGCAGCAGCCTCAAGGCTACTCCCTGCTGTCATAGACAGGCTTGTTGGTTGTTTTTTTGCTTTTTTTTTTCCTTTTTTGTACCTGATTAGACTTGTGACAAAGTCAAACTTTAATCAGATAGTTTTGGTATTAAGGTTAAATAAAACATTAATGTTTTCTGCCAAAACCATAAACTAAGTCACCTCCAATGCATTAAAAACAATGAGGTAGGCAAAAAACAAAACAAAAGGAAACAAAACCCCACAGGAAAGCTGACCTTCTCCTACGGAGTGCGGAGCGTGCAGGCCGCAGTGGAGCTGCACTTGAGGCCTAACAGGCTTTAAACCTGTAGCCGAGGCTGGGCTAATACTGTCACACAACAAACTTCTGGCCCTCCAACAAGACGCACACTTTTCTTTTCCTTTTCTTTCTTTTTTAAGAACCATCTGCACAATTTAGGCAAAACTTGGTACACAGAAAAATGTCTGAGTTCTTGGCCAGGGCAACGCCCTCCAAAAAACTTTCAAAGAAACAAAACGGGACCCTTTAACCCACCCCACCCCACCTTAAGCCCCACCCACAAAAAAGGTATCCTAGTAACTGTGTCTTTCACATTTTATAAATATTAACTTCTTAGACCTGCACCTTCTTCTTTGTCCACATACTGTCACATTACAAAAAGAGAAATGTCAATTAAATACATTGTTAATGTTACTATATTAAATCTGTTCTCTGCTTCAGCAAGCTGCTTCTTACACCAACTTTTCACCTCTTTGTGCCCACTGCCAACGTCTGATGGTGTGCTCGTCACAACCTTCAGACACCCACAGGACAGTCGCTCAGAGACGGAATCCTGGAGCTGCAGGGAAGGCGCTCGCTTGCTTGCTCGCTCGCTTGCCCGCTCTTCCTGGTCTGAGTTCATCCCCAAGCACTCCTAGCACCGATGGTGGAGTCCAGACAGCACCAGCTGCAATGCAGCCTTGATTTATTTGAGAAAGGAAAAGGAGAGAATGGGAATAAACTGGCAAAAAGTGTAGGAGGGAGGTGAGAGGGCCCGGCCCGACCCAACGCGCAAGAGGCCTGCATAGACAGCTGTCCTGGCTGCACCGGCACAGCTCTGAGCTCCAGTTGCAAGGAATTCCAAGATCTTGGGGGTTTTGTCGACTCCAGAGGTCAGTGATCCCAGCTCACACTGCCTCTACCAGCTCAGAAGAGAAGTCCTGCCTAAAGTCATGAAATAGACCTGGCTGCTGCCACCAGAGCGGACGGAGGCGAAGAACACCTGCAACACAACGAGAGGGCACAGTCAGCAGCCACTCACTACCTCCTGGTGCCCAACCCCAGATAGGCCCAAGTGAAATGTTGAAAGGTTTCTTTGATTTACTTTAAATGTGTGTCATCGCCAATAGACCACAAGCCGCTGTAAACAGCAGCCACAAGTGCACAGGCACTGTAAGGGAGCCTTACCTTGTCATTTCGTTCACACAGGAACTTTAATCTCTGAGCCCTTTTGTGCATAAATACACCATCCAAGTGACCAGTTTCCACAGATCGTATCTCTATTGCCTTCTCTCCCCAGCCCATTGTCTGATTCGAGCGGATATATGCTTTAGAGAGGGAAAAACAAAGCATTAACAAGGAGGAGCCTTGACAAGATGCTTCCAATTCCCACGCACAAATGCTGAATGCCTAGCCCACGAGGGCTTCAGTTTTCCAGGAGTTCTGCCTCAGTGCTGGGCATATCTCTGAAAGCCTACTTCCCATGCATGAGGCCCTGGGTTCAATTTACAGCAGTGACCAAAAGGGGGCAGTGTACTGTATGCCTGTTCTGTCATTGGGTAGTCATGCATGAGTCAGTAACTGAACAAGCCAACTTTCCTTGGGTCTTTCATGCCACTTCTAGAAACAGCCACGAGAGAAGGGAGAATGGTGAGCAGACACATTGGGGACATAAGCACAGCCATTCAATGTCAAGCATCAGCCTCAGTCCAGAACTGCTCAGGAACCTGTCAGTGACTGGAGCCCAGCCACTCAAGAGCAAACAGTGTTTCTTTCTCTGATTCTCTCCATGTCACACAAATTGGTCAAAAACACATACGCACACCCACCCAAACAAATAACACCCCACACACCTGCCCTTTAGGTGACTTAAGAGTCAAATGAGAGGCAGCAAATGCACAGCTCTTAAAGCACCCAGGAATTACTGGGAATTTGTTCTAACCTTCTCCCATCTGCTGATAACCATCGAATAGCCAGACGGTGTGAGCAACATGCAACATTAGTACAACACACAGATGTGGTCCTAGTGGCTCCTCTCACGGACGCCTCATTATGACGCGTCATACCTACAGATGTCGGCATCTCTCCCCACTGCAGAACCACGTCCTTGGTGATCCTTCCGTAAGTGTTTACGTAAACCCCTTCGTCTTCGTAGCACACCAGAAGCTCCATTCCATCCGTGTTGGGGAGGATAATGATTGCATGGGGTTTGATGCTACACTGAATCTAGAGAACAGGAACAGGGAAGCATGTCTGTGGTCATCCCCAGCGCCGTGAACATGCTCAGCAAGCCTGTCTAGTGAATGTGGTAGTGTTGCACCCCTAGCTGTATCTACCACAAACAGACAAGAATCTTGGGAAGTCCATCAATATACAACCCAGAGTCTATCATTTACAGGCTCCGTGCTCTGCTGATGCACGTGTGTGAGGCCCTGGGCACATAAGCGGACAGCAGACTCATTTAGAACCATTCCCAACCCTAGGTGTTCTGCCTGACAGCAACAGTCCCAATTCCATCCCATGTTAGTCAAAGCAAGTGCTAGAGGTCCTCAGAGGGCTTCACAGAGCCAGGCAAGCAGATTTCTCTGGTTCCCAAAACATGAAGCTACTGAAAACAGTGCTTCATTTAAATACTCACCCTACACCACGGGGAATGAGGAAACCCTGCTTGTGTTAGTCACTGAGCAGAGTGAAGGGGAAAATCAAAACAAAGTGAAGCCAGTCAACCAACCATAGAGTGTGGGTTCTTTCTTACGTGTGTTGGTAGATAAATGTCATAGACTGAGCCTGAATCCACATCAACCGCATGGAATCCCGCACAGGATCCATAGATCACTTTCAACCTCTGGCCTTCCTCCACAGTGAGATCCACCAGTAATGGCTTATGTAGCAGTTCTCCAAATGACTACAGAGGTAATCAAGACAGAAGCAGGAGAGCAAACTTACACATCAGATGAGAAGCGAGCTGCAGGCATTTGAATTATCAAGTGGAATGCTAACTAGCCCTGGAAGACACATCTTCCTCCTCCCTAGCTGTCTTGTCCTGTCCTGTCCAGTTGTGTGTCTTGATTAGAACACAGGCAAAGTCAACAGCAGCAAGAACTGGCACACTGCAGGGCTTGAACACTCATTAGACACAGCATGGAATGAGCTGCTGTAGGGGTCATGGCACCAAAACTCTGTCAGGGTTGGTGCTATGAGCGCTGCAGACTGGAGCTGTGTGACTAGACTCAAGCTGCATTCAGTTCTTCCTAGGAGCACAGTTCTTAGGTCTGCAGCTCTGGGCTCCAGCAGTGGCAGAAAGTAACGCTCACACGGGTATCTAGCACAAAGGAATATGAAGACCAGACTCCAGAAGATGATATAAATGATTTTATAATTTAGTGTCTTTTCTCAGTAATACTAGGACTCACCAAGAATGGTAACCCTGACTCTGACTCCATGAGGGAACCAAGCAGGAAGTACCCTTTAATTCAAATTTCCCAAGTAACTGAAACTTACTCATTCAATAAACTCTATCAAAATTGTTTTAAACACAATCATTTTAGATGAAACCATTTGTTTCTTACCCTCTGCTACAATGTTCCTTGATTATTGTTAAAGTTCTATACCTCAAAATAGAAATAACTGTTCTATCTATCTAATGCTAGAACAGTAGAAATTTTAATTAGGAATTTTACACACTGGATTTAGGGCAATCCCTAAAATAAATTACTAAAAATACACACAGAACAAAAACTGATAATTCTCTGCAGTTTGGAAATATGGATGTGTACAGACTAAGACAGCTGCGACCACTGTTTCATGTTACCTTCCCCCTCAGTTCAGGACCTCTGGCAGCATCTGCTTGGAGGCTACCACCTGGGGAGCTAAGACAAAAGCTCTCTGTAGATTGTCAGTTCATCTTTGAAGAAGCTGCCTGGAACGCCCACCGCCCACAGCCTGAAGACCTTTCAGTTTCATATGCTACCTCTTATGCCACACAGCAGAGTGAATGAGACCAACTATGAGTGCAAGTGAACTCACAACCAAAACAGCCCTAAGTTTAGCACAAAACATTTTTCTGTAAATATCAGGATGCTGTTAAAGTTGAGTTTTTCAAATTTATATAAAAACAGAACCATATTATACATATTTTAATTCCCTTCTCCTATTTAATATATAATATGTATTGCTTATATCATTAAAAACCTGTAATTTATGTAGTTGTTTTTTTGTTTTGCTAGGTATCCCTGGCTGGCTTGACTCCACAACAATCCTCCTGTGTCAGCCTCTCTAGCGTGTACTATCACATCCAGGTTATGACTTAGTCTTTAAATTGTACTGCACTAAACAGTCTCTTGTTGAGCCCTTTAACCTTGAGTCTAGAGCTTCAACACATCTATGTCTTTCAGGGACCATCTCCTTTTTAAGGGACGGTATAAATACCATTTTGGCAAATTAATCATCTGAGAAGTTAGAAAATAGTTACACAAGCCTATTTTTATGTTAGAACAGCTGAATTGACAGTTCTGTCATGTTAACGCATAGCTTTATATTAGCTGTTCAGATCTTTAAGCTTATTTAAAACTGGCAGTTTTACCTTAAAGGCCATAAATTTGTGATATGGCTTCGGTGCCCATGCATAGACTTCCACAGAACTCTTCAAAGCGATTACCAGAAACTTGATCCTTTCATATTTTACTGAAACGAACATAAAAAGCAAGAGAAATGCTATCAGTATTAACACGGAGCCATAAATTCTTTTAGTTGCCATCTGCAAACTTTATAAATACGCCCTGTGTTGCTCATCCAAACAACTAGGAGTTGGAGTGAGAAACAGAATTTAAGCTACAGAAGTAGCTTTTCCAATTCTTCAGCGTGTAATTCAGTTTCCTGGATCAATTCTAAACTAAGACTGAATAGTTTAGCTGATAATCGTAATGTCAGATTCCACAGATTTTATTA
The DNA here is from genome assembly GCF_008632895.1 of Mastomys coucha. Lineage (NCBI taxonomy): Eukaryota > Metazoa > Chordata > Mammalia > Rodentia > Muridae > Mastomys > Mastomys coucha. The sequence goes on along the minus strand of NW_022196896.1, from coordinate 67,964,002 downwards.
TCGAGGCCACTGCCAGGCAGACAACCCTGAGGACTGGAGGGCTCACAGAACATGCATCATCTTTCACAGTTACTCCTGTTCCCTAGTACAATGTTCTGGTCTGCTCTGTAGCCCACCGACATGGACCTCCAAACATCACACTGCTACCTGCCTTATTCCTGACACAGCTTTGTTAAATGCCACATACTGCCAAATCCATACAGAGTTACAAGAGGATGACCAGTGGGCACTGTTAACAGACTTTTTTGAAATGATGGAAATCATTCTGTGTGCATTGCTAATCCCTACAGAGCACCCCATAGCTATAAACATTAAGGAGGCACTAGGGCTACATGGGAACCAAACTAAAGCCTGTTAACTTTATTTTAGCCTCCTGGTCTTGGTGAGAATATCATTCCAAATAGTGAGCTGCCAACTGTCATAATTATTAGCCAATGAACTGTCACAATGGACAGAGAAGACGATGTCAGATTACAACATCCTGGGTGAGGTGAGCAGAATGACTTGCCTGTAGTCTGCACTGTAGTAAGATATGCAGGCAGCTGACTTCTATAAAATTACACTGTCGGTCCCTTAAAACTCTATGTTATGGCCCATTCTTTCTCACAATTTCTAACCAGCACTTACTTTTTTCTTATGTAACCTAAGTTGGCTTGGGTTTTGTTAGATGACTTTGTGAGAAATCATTGAATGTTCCAAGGAAGAGAAATGCCAATCACAAAACAATTGCTAAGACAGCAGGCCAGCTATAGTCATTTATAAATAAGGGCACAGCAGTTCTGCACAATGTACTTAATTCAAGATAACAAGGCCTGATACCAGTTAAAGTCTCAAATGTTCTCCTAAGTGACCGAGAAGGACCTCCCGGCATACAATAACTACAAGCTGGAAAGGTGAAGAAGGAAGAGACCTGCAGGTGACAGGACACCTCACCGATTTCCAAGAGTCCGATAACTTAAACCTGACTCTAACAGAACTCTGAAGAACAGAGCAAGGCGACCCCTGAGCACTCACCGACTTTATAGTGCACGCACCCTTCCAAGTCGCCTACAGTGGTCCACCCTTGCTTCTTCTCAACCTCTGGATCATTATGAAGAATCTTATTTCTTAACCAGGATAAATAGTAGACACGTAACTTATCCTTTTTGCCTAACAAGATAAATGTAAGTATTTTACATGTGTGGTCAAAAATCAATGTTATTATTAACAACAACAGTGTCCAAGAAAAGAAAAAAACAGAAACAGAAACAAAATTAAAAACAAAACAGGAGATACATTTCCCCTGAGGGAGAAAGTCCATCTGGGAAAGGCATGGTGATTTCTTGAAACAGTTATAGTGATGATTTTGGATAGCAAGCCTATTACACAAGAGTCAATTACTTTCCTATATACCAACAACAAATAATGAGGAACTGAAAAAAAATACTATTCATATTAACACTCAAGAAATGAAATAGACATGGATCTCATAAGGCAGCTGTTTAAAATATCTACTTGAGGACAATTAGGAAATTGTTAAAAATGCTAAAGAATTAAGTGTAGAAGTACTGTGTTCATGGATAGAAAATCACACTGTGAATTCTTCCTAACTTGAACTACAGATTCAACTCAATTCTAGCCTAAACCATAGCCAGGTTATCTGTGTATATCAATAAATATACTCTAAAGTTTATATGCACAGGAAAAAAGTGATGCACTAAACAAAATATTTAAATGAAAACCAAAGTTTTTGGACAGTTCTTGACTTCAAGATTTACTAACCAAAACCATGTGGTTATTAGCAAAAGAATAACAAGTCAATTAGTGGAGTAAAGGGCCCAGAGACAGAGGCACCAAGCACAGTGAGCAAGTGGAGACACACAAACGAACACAGTGAGCAAGCAGTGGCACACATGCACAGTGAGCAGAGGCACACAAACGAACACAGTGACCAAACAAATGCACATAAATACAGAGAACAAACAGATGCACATAAGTGAATGTAGTGAACAAATACCAAAAGGAAGAAGTCTTCTCTAAAATAAACAATGTTGTGAATGAAAGTCAATCTATTTGAAAACCTTAAAACCTTTGACAAAAATAAATTAAAAATGAGTTGCAGAGTTAAATGCGAAAACCCAAGCTACCAAATTTCTAGAAGAAAGCATATGAAAATATCTATATGTATTTTGGATTTGGCAGTGACTTTTTGGGTAAAACAGCAAAAGCACAACCACAAAAGTGAACACAAAACAAAACAAGCACAGAGTGTTAGGTTCCACTAAGCTTTACAATGTCTGCTCTGGAAGACGCGGAGAATGGACAGAGAAGCCAGAGGAAGGGAAAAAGCACTTTCCGGGCATATTTAATAAAAGATTGCTGTCTAAAATATACAAAGAAATCCAACAATAGAGAGAAAAAAGCAACCCAACCACTATATGGATAAAGGTATAAGCAGACCCTTTACATGGGGAGAGATGGGACTTAGCCACAAGAATGCACGGAACATTTATATACCAGGGGACTCCATGTTTACACAAGACACCATACCATCAACCTATCAGACGGGAAACGCCCCACACTGACAGTCTCATACATCGGGATGTGATGCAGAAACTGTCCTTCTCAGCTGTCTGCTACCAGCCAACGGGCCCACGCTGCAGAACAGCTCAGCAGCTTTCCACGCCAAAAGACTGTTTTGTTTCTGCCCCATGTTTCTGTCGGCTGTGTTACCTTGCTTTTTTAAAACCAAATACATAAAACGAAAGCTTGTGTTTAAGCAAAAGTTGCACATAGATGCTTATCTAACAGCTTTCCTTATAAACTTCCTATCAAGAAGCACCAAGATGTCTTTCAATATATGAATGGATAAGCAGCGATATATCTGCATGGTGGAGCATTTGGCAGTATAAAATAATGAGATACTGAACCACAGTAGACACGAAGCAACCTTAACTTAATGTGCATTGCCAAAGAAGTTAGCCCACATATGACACGATCCATATATTCCGTCATACAAAGTTATATCTTCATGAACCTAACGATAGGACATTCTAGAATAGTAAAGTCATCAAAAACAACTGGTCAGCTATCATCGGGGCCTCAGGAGGAAGTACAAATAATGCTTTTTAGGGGACCAAAACTAGACAGACTGAAATGCCCGTATCACAGTACAGTGTCAAATCCGAGCAAATGCTCTCCACAGTGATATAAGCTACATGCTTTGGTTAATAGTAATGTATTATTACTAACAAATGAGAGACAATGTGCCACCAGTGTACAACATTAAAACAGATATGTCAGTGTCAAGCATCTGGAAATGTGCCAGGGCTGTGTGCATCTTCACATCATGAAGACTCACAATTCTGCAGTATCTCAGCCAGTACAGAGAATGATCTGAGCTCAGTATGTACGCCTTGGCACACTTTGTCCAAGGCCATTGATTCTGCTTTACAGAACACTCACCAGATATTGTCACCAGGACATTTAGGCCCTCGAGCACATCCATTTGCTGGAACCGTCTTCGGCTGATCAGAGGGTATACTTTCCCTTGGCCACTTCTGTCCAAGAGCATCAGACCACTCTCTGTGCCAACTAGCAAGTTCACTCCTGCTCAAGAACACAGAAAGGCCTACATTTTAGGTTGTGATTGCATAAAGCTGTACCATAGAAAAGAAAAACGTTTTCTACTTGAAAGATGACCGTGTCCATAATCCCTAAGGGAACGCCCAGAACAGTGAGGTTAAAGCAACGATCCCCCTCACCCTCCAACACAGAAGTGACAGTGACATTTACTTAGATTAAATACATAGGGGAGCAATGAGGAGACCTCACCACCACACCTGCTCCCAGGGAACTGAGCTCCCACTTGTAAGCTCACTATTTCTTGGGTTTTAGAGATTCTGGTCCATCTGCTTCTAAGGTCTCACAATTGGCAACCTTGTAGAATGACTTACAGAGAAAGCATGCCTCTGTAATCTCCACTGGCTTATAGGCTAGTCTCAGCCAGTTCCCACCACCAAGAAACAACTGTACTGTGTCTCCACCTTCCTGGGAGCCTGCTTAACCTGTCAGGACATCACCTGCACCCATCTCTCACTGCTTCTTTCATGGACGCTGCACTTTCTGGGCTTTTCTTCCTTCCCTCCTCTGGCTCTGATACTCCATGTTATCTCAAAATGTGACAGCTGGCAGACACAGGCCTTCACTCAGACTGTCCAGATAACCTCCACTAACCCACAGGTACACAGACTAATCCTCGTTTTCTTACACACCCACTGAGTCACACCTTACAAATGTATGCCTTCCAAGATGCAGTGCCAAAAGTTCTAGTCCAGTCCCATACTTCTCAAGCCAGTAGGCTGCATCCACTAAAAACCTTCAGTTAATATTCAATCATCCTTACTTTTGGGAAGCACTGGACTCTCCCTCTAAATTCTAAATGTTCTTGCTTCTTTGGTGTAGAACTTTCCCCTTTGAAAGCATCTTCTAACATGTAGTATTGATTTATGCTCCCAGGGAACTAAACACATTCATTCACACCAATTCTCTAAGCTGGGTATAAACCCCCTAGACAAGCAATGAAGTATTTGTGTTCTTTGAAAATACCTGCTAGGTCAGTAACCTCATGTAGATGAAATGGGGAGTGGGCAGGGTCAGGACAGTCTGGGTAGTAGTCTAAAACAGCTTAGAAAACTGAGAGTATCTAAAACTGGGCACCTTTTCCCCAGTATTAAGTCAGACTTGGAATTTGTTTTTAAGCGAGTTTTGCTGTAAGTTTATGAAGCTGTAAGCCACATGCTCTAAGTCAAAGCTCTGAGCTCACCCAACTCATATGTTCATGGGATTATCTACAGGAACACTATCCATATAAACTGATCAACATAAAAACCTAGTTCTTCAGTGTCACAAGCCACACACACTACTTGGAGATGACAAGTGCAGACAAGGCTCCTCACAGCCAGCACAATCCTTCCCTCTCTCTATGCTGCTGCCTATCAGCACTTGTCCCAGTAAGGAAGCAACTAAAGCAAAGTTCCTTTAGGATGATCAACGCACTAGATCAAAGTACAGGAAATGGAACCCAGGGCTTGACATTAGAGGGACATTATGGAATACTAAGACTGCTCCCAAGAGTAACTTTGTTGGGCCAAGCATTTATTACCAATTTCAACATAACATATTTAACAAAATCTCTATAGGTAATGTAACATACAAACAACATTAAAATCATTCAATGTGAATAAATGATAGGCTACCTTTTGAAATAACAGCAACTGACATCTACTGAGCAACAGCAGTATGCTAGACACATTTCTATGCCACCTTTCTGTTGTATGGTCCCATAATCCCTTAAATTGCTAGTTTTACTTTTATCTATACCAGTGTTTCCCAATCTTCCTAACACTGCGACCGTTTAATACAGTTCCTCATGCCGTGGTGCTCTCTAACCATGACATCTTTTTCATTGGTACTTCATGACTTTTTTTTTGCAGGTACAATTTGTAATGTAAATATCTATGTTGTCTGATGGTCTTAGGCAACCCCTGTAAAAGATTCATTCAACTCCCAAAAGGTGGAGAACCACTGATCCAGATGGTCAACAAGTTCCTTACACTGCAGGATCATATATGCTTCAAAACAGCCACGACAAAGGCAGAGTTTGTAACCCTGAGAAAGCAGGTGGGTCTGCTGTGAATTCATTTGGCAGCTTCTCAAGAGACTTTGGTAGAGGACAGAGCAGGAGCTTAAGCAGGCAAGAGAGAAGGGCAGGTCACACGGGTGAGAACAGCAGTTGGGAACAACAGTGTAAGGTTCTAAAGATGAAAGGCAAGCCCTTATGTCCACCTCAGTGGTTTTTCCCAAACAAGCAGAAAGGAGTAAGAAAGCCCGAGATTTTACTGCTGCAGGGATGTGGTGGCTAGGATGCTCAGGGAGCAGGACTGCAGGGAGTATGTGACCTCATGCCATCTGAATGTGGGGTGACTTCATCCCATTTGCATGTGTGGTGACTTCATGCCATCTGCATGTGCAGTAACTTCATGCCATCTGCATGTGAGGTGACTTCATGCCATTTGCCTGTGCAGTAACTTTATGCCATCTGCATGTGTGGTGACTTCATGCCATTTGCCTGTGCAGTAACTTCATGCCATTTGCCCGTGCAGTGTCAGGGAGTAAGAGGCTTCTAGGTAGAAGCAGGGTACTTTAATAGTAGAACAAAACTGTGGGACTAGACATCAGGGTAAGGGCAGGAGGGAGCTAGCAGAAAGGCTGGCTTGAATTTGAGAAGGCAGAGCTGAGCATGCAGCAGAAGCCCCACTGCTACCCTGAGCACACAGATAAGCAAGGCTGACAGCCCTCTGAAGACTGCTTCTAAGAACCTCATCTGGAAACTGGTCAAAGTCACAGACAACTTGGTGAACAGAGACATCCAGACTCACTCTTCCTGTGGTAAGGACCAGCTCATCCCTTTCCAAGGTCCTACTGCTGACACCACTGCAGTCACAGGCATGCATTCTGTTGCACAGCACGCACTCAGCTAAGCTGAAGGCCCAGGACAGGAATCAAACAGCGTGTGCTCCTCTGCATGACAACAGTGAGGTACCTACCCCATAAGGCCGCACACAGGATCTCTGAGTTAAATCTCTTCTTGTATTTACGAATCTCGGGGGTATCGCTCTGTGGCCTAGTGTTCGTGGGGTTCACATTGACCACTGAGCCTTTCCGAGTAGGATCTTGCCTTATGGCTTCTGGTCTCAGCCCATCACAGGAAAATCCCACTGAAACACAGTACAGTGAAGACTTATCTTCTGTACACAGACACCACTGCCTCATACCCTCAGCTGCCCCAGATAAATATCCATACACTACAGCTGACGCTTTCTCAAAGAAAAGGCATTCTAGAAAGCATGGACATGGAAAGCATGAACATGGAAAGGAAACTGACCACGACCTCACTGCAATGCCAGCAATGAGAGCGATGGCGCTGTTGGCAGAGGACTGCGCCTCGAGCAACCATGCCATGCTTGGGCCCCGTGGGAAGCCACATGGGGAGCAGGCCCTGTCTGACAGCTGCTTTCCTCAACGCTGCTGTACTTACCCACAGAAGTAACTGTCGTCCCACTAGATGGAGAAATCTGTAGTAACCTGGGGTCTATAAAAGGTGTAAAGGAGGAGGAAGATTTGTGTTTCTGGAGTGTGCTACTAGCGGACTGAGTCTGAAATGTAAATTTCAATTTTATTAATAGAAGAGACATTTAAAAAGTGAACAGTAAAGACCACGTCAATCCACTTACACACAGTACCATCTCCCAACCCACACCCTCTCCTCCTGCATCCCCAAAATGCCCAGCAGGCATTGCAAATGCTGCATCTCTTCCTTGAGACACATACACCAAGGGTGGTGATGCTGCAAGCCACCAACGAAAGCACCGCTTACGATCAGAGCTTTAAAGAAAATGAACATTCTTAAACAGCATCTCAAATGCCTTAAAAGCAATTCACTACTTTCTCAATTTACTTTTCATACTACAAAGTACAACTAATAAAGGTTTTATCTCCTATCTACCATGACAGACTACTGGTATGATCTCCTATGTACTATGACAGACTACTGGTGTGATCTATCTACTATGGAAGACTACTGGTGTGATCTATCTACTATGGAAGACTACTGGTGTGATCTATCTACTTTGACAAACTATTGGTATAATATCCTATCTACCGTGACAGACTATTGGTGTGATCTCCTATCTACTGTGGCAGACTACTGGTGCGAACTCCTATCTATTGTGACAGCCTATTGGTGTGAACTCCTATCTACTGTGACAGCCTATTGGTGTGATCTATCTACTGTGACAGACTATTGGTGTGAACTCCTATCTACTGTGACAGACTACTGATGTGATCTATCTACTGAGACAGGCTATTGGTGTGAACTCCTATCTACTGTGACAGTCTATTCGTGTGATCTATCTACTGTGATAGACAATTGGTGTGAACTCCTATCTACTGTGACAGAATATTGGTGTGAACTCCTATCTACTGTGACAGAATATTGGTGTGAACTCCTATCTATTGTGACAGACTATTGGTGTGATCAATTTTGTACTATGATAGAATCACCATTAAGTCCATACCACACAACAGGGCTCATTAGTAAACATACAAATGACAGTAGACATGACTTTCTGGCCTTTTAGGAGCACTGGTGTTAATAACATAACTTAAAACCAAAAACTAAAACAAACAAACAAACAAAAAGCTCACAGAGAAAGTGAAACAAGTTGTTAAGTGGAGATGTAATGATGGTTAAAATCAAACAGAAACACCTGCCAGTTTAGTGAGTTAAGACTACGGTAAGATGGAGCATGTGATATCACCAAGGAAAGGTGTGCATGCACAGGTCTCAGGACAGAACACATCGATCAATTGCCTTTCCCTCTACTCACTTCCACTGTGGGGTACCTGAAAGTTACTGTGTACTACAGCCCATGCCATCCTAAGCTTCCCCACTGACACAACATCTGCCATCTTGCAGGCTTCTCACCCTGCCCTATCAATTAGTGGCCAAGCCATGATGGCCAGTCTGATGCCAACGCTGCTCAGAAAGCAGTTGTCTGATGCTGACCTCAGGAGAAAACTGTTCCTGTGTTTTCTAATGAGGGAACCAAAGTAACACTGTTGTCCACAGTCAATCAAGTGTTTATGTTGACAAGACTGGTTGAAACTAAATGCCCATTTAGACCTCTCTCAATTATTAAACAATGGACTCAAAATAGGCCCCAAACCTAAAATCAAATACTTGCTTAATTAAGCAGGTGTTTAAGGTGGGCTCTGTCACTGCACTTGGGCATGACCTACTTATAGAACAAAGACTCACCCACCTATGACCCAGACTGAGCAGTGCAGCCATGCCATAACTCACAGGACTTCCTCTACAAAACTTTAAATTAAAAGAAAGCTCCGGCCTTTGTCCTTGCTCAGCATCATACTTTCCTACATTTTCTCCCAAACACTTGACTTCTTAAATCCAGTACGTGTGGATGTCAAGGGAACAGATCCCTTTAAAAGGGTGGGTGAAAACTAAAGTCATCAACCAATAGCCAACCCCCTCCCCAAAATAAACAAATGAAACCAGTAACCAACAACAATGGACACCTATTTGCAGGGGATTCTCACAAAAGACAAGAAGTTTGTGCAGATAAGGCCAAGTCTATGGAGTCACATTTTCCTGTATCTTATATACTGGATAAAAAGGATGAAGAGGCAAATTCCACAAATGACTACAAGGATTTCATGCCAAATACGTAATGGATCTGAAAACACAGCAATCATTTTATTTACTTAAAAAAATAAACAATAAAGCAAGCCATGCAACTCTACTCTCTAGAAGGGAAACAGTGAACCGGCAAGTCTGGGGTCAATCCATCTAGGGTTAGGGATCTGAATGCAGATCTGAACATGTTACTTGGGCTGGGGAGGAGGGCAGATGACAAGAGCAGGGAGCAGGGAAGGGGGAGGGCTTCTGGGAAGGGCTTCTTGGCAAACTAGCTCCTAGGCAGTGCTGGTCTAACCCCAGGAAAGCAGCCAGCTGTGGTGTGAGACATACCTCATTAGCAGTGAGCTTGTCCTGGGGTGTCTGTGGGGACATGGTGGGTGTCGGCTGGCTGGAGGATGGGGAGGAAGAGGTGGAGGAAGTGGAGGAGGAATGGCTTTGCTGTAAGAGATCTGGCAAGAGGTGAATGCGACCCGCAAAGCCATTGCTCTCATGATGGCTGGCACGCTTTTGGTCAACTGTACTCTGTAGAAAAAACAGGCACACTGGTCTCGCTCGGGCGCTGCTGACATTGCTGACAACCCTACTGATAACTGCTTTGTTCAGAGTACTGTGTGACTTTCCAAACTGTGGTAAATTACCAAGGAAAATCCAAGGAAATAAGCCAGAATTGCTGAAACTTCCTTGCCAAATGCCCAATTTGAGCCAACTGAAGTCAGAGTACCTCACTGAGGACCACCCAATGCAAGCAGCAAGTATTTCACCTGGTTCCTTTGCGGCAATAGCAACTGATAGAAGACCACCCCCTTGTTTTCTCTGTAAGTCTAAGCTACCTCTAGAGAGTACCCTGTGGTTTCTCTGAATCCTAATCTTCTTAGGTTCTTCCTATTTTCCTATCCAAATACACTGCTGTGGCATGAAACACCCAGGGCAGAAACCCAAAGCCTGGAGAGCGCCCTGTCCTGCTTCACTGAGGAGCCTATCACTTGGATGAAACCTAAGCTAAGAATGGACAGACAGTTATAAAATATCATGGTCCAAGTAGAATCCGTCTTGCATCACAAATAGAGATATCGATTTGGACCAAAGGAGACTCGCTCATCCCCGGGCCCCAACACTGCAGACACAGGGCCAGATGCCCCAGCAGAGCCTCAGGGTGGCCATTGAGGCTCCAGATCTGTACCTTCCCTGTGAGCCTTCACAGGAGTCCCTGTGGCTTCTCTACCACTCCAACACAGACTGTGAGACTCAGCATGGTGCTTGAATGAAGGCTGCCAAGGGCATGCAGAGGAACAGCAATGTGGGTGGAAGACTACTGGCTACCTTTGTGGCATGCAGCGCACCTGCCTCCCTCGCCCAGGACACGCTACCCTCAGAGTTGTGTTAACATGAAAACGATGATGATGTAGAAATAGCATGGGTGAGTGAGTGAATGAGCAGGTGGGTTAATGACCATAGAGAAGCTCAGCCTCTGACAACAAGAGAGGAGGCTCCAGTACCTGGCGGACGATGAGGGTGCCCTCCTTGGACGGGGTCATGGCTGGCTCACTTTCTACATCATCATGTACGATCATTGTTTTCACAGATTCTGTTTCACCATTGCTCAGATTTAGAGATGACCTGAAGAGACAAGATCCACAAGTCACGGATAACAAGCCCAGCCATGTGACCCTCTCAAAGCTTAAGGCAAGAGGAAGCATCAGGCCTAAGTTTCCTATTGGACAGCAAGCATGTGGCTTTCTCCCACAGAAGAGTCCCTTGCTGTTCACTTAGTTCTTAAGTAGAATATTAATTAGAATGAGTTCTTATGTCTAACTAAGTCTTATCACACTGAAACGTCCCTTTACTGAACCCTTAAATTAAGAGACATGCTGAGATATCGTGGGGAAACACTGATGTGTGTGATGTAATGTGTGTGGTGTTATATGTGTGTCTGTATGTGTGTATCTGTATGTATGTAGTTGTATATGTGGTGTGGTATTGAGTGTGTGGTGTGTACAGGACATGTGTAGTATGTGGTGTATACAGGAGACATGTGTAGTGTGTGTGTGTGGTGTGGTGTAATGTGTGTGTCTGTATATGTGGTATGGTGTTAAGTGTGTGGTATGTACAGGACATGTGTACTATGTGGTTATGTGGTATGTACAGGGGTGTGTATAGTGTGTGTGTGGTGTTATGTGTTGTTTGTGTAGTGTAATGTGTGTGTGTGCTGTTATGTGTTGTTTGTATAGTGTAATGTGTGTGTGTGGTGTAGTGTTAAATGTATGGTGTGTGTATGTGTGTATATATGGCATGTGTAGCGTATGTGTGTGATTTAGTGCGTGTGTGTCTGTGGTTGTGTATGTGTTGTGTACGGGGCATGTGTAGTATGTATGTGTGTGTGTCTGTGGTTATGTATGTTGTGTGTACGGGGCACGTGTAGTATGTGTGTGTGTAGTGTAATGTGTGTGTGTCTGTGGTTGTGTCTGTGGTTGTGTATGTGGTGTGTATGGGGCATGTGTAGTGCGTCTGTGTGTGATGCAGTGTGTGTGTGTGTGTGTGTCTTGGTTGTGTATGTGGTGTGTACAGGGGGTATGTGTGGTGTGTGCATGTAAAAGCTGTATGTCACCCAGGGCTAGGGCAGAAGGCTGCAGCAGAGAGAAGGCCCAGTGGGAAGACTCTCATCTTCGAGCCCAGCAAGCACTAACGCTGCTCTGGTGTCCTCTGGCCCCGAGGTGGAATCATCAGCTCCCTCCTGCTCCACGTCCTCCTCCTCCTCATCTGTGGTCCCAGACTCCTCACTGGAGGAGGAGTAGTCTGTCACTTTGTGAGGTGGCCGCACATCTTCCACTGCTCGAAGCTCTTTGGCCAACGCCGTCAAGTCCTAAAACACAGGTAGGAAGAGGAAGTTAGGAGAGGGGAAGGGAGGGAGAAAACAGGGGACAAGCCTTTCAGGCCACTGCCAGTAAGTAACCAGAGTCAACGTCAGAGAAGGATCTGTGGGATTTATTTTTCATGAGGGACTTTGTATAGCTTTTAACAGAAAGAAGGCAGCAATTCAAATCCCACTGTACAGTGGTCTGGCAGGATGAGCGTTCAGCACTGTTTTCAGTAAGTCTACGATACAAGAGGCTGTTGCTGCGAAGACCTGACTACATAATATCATGACTTTATTTTTTGAAGATAGTTGATTTTTTTCTTTTTAAGATTTATTTATTTCATTTATATGAATACACTGTAGCTGTCTTCAGACACACCTGAAGAGGGCATCAGATCCCATTACAGATGGTTGTGAGCCACCATGTGGTTGTTGGGAACTGAACTCAGGACCTCTGGAAGAGCAGTCAGTGCTCTTCCCGGCTGGGCCATCTCTCCAGCCCAGACAGCATGTCTTCTAAGAGGACTGTTCAGAACTGTGCACACTAGCCTCTGGTTACACAGACCTGAGCTAACATATCTGGGCCTTTTCCCCCTCCACAGCTCATGAAGAAGTCTAGGCTGCCTCGACAGCAGAGTGCTAGCACACGCTCACCCTCACCTCCCTACCAGTACCTGCCATGCCTGAGTTGGGGCATCCGCAGGGGGAAAGGTCATCTGCCACGTGCCTTGGCCTTTCCTCTAGACTTAGCCACATTCCCAATTAAACAGACAATGACTGTGAACCTCAGAGCAAAGTTTACTAAAAACTGGCTTCATTTTTCTTTACTATGCCAATATATTTTAAGATTCTTATCAATTCTCTAAATCTATTTTCCTAGACTGGTTATTTACCCCTCCCATTTAAATCCAAATTCCCTTTTCTATTTGGGAATTTTATTTAAAATCAATAGCATTTTAAAAACCAATCACATGACTGTTTACTGTTTTTCCCTTTTTACTTAAAGAGCAGTTCCAACTTAGTATTTTTCTTTTATGCAGTTAAGAACACGTTTTTTACCTTTGACCTTGAGCCTCTGAACTATCAGAAGCAAGCTTGAGCCTGCTATGTCCTGGCAATTATCTGTGTTGTGGCAAAGCAGCTCCTTTACAACAGTTGTTCCAGAGAGGGAGGTTTGACAATAAATACCCAAAGCTTGGTTCATCTGCTAAAGCAGCTGAATGGTTATTAAAGGCAAGTGGAGGGCAGAGCCCATGTCTGAGCTGAGCTGAGCAGAGCATAGCCGAGAGGCAGAGAGCACTGCTGAAGCTAGGCAACAGAGGGAAGGAAGGCTTACCACTTCTCCCTTCAGGACACGGCGATTCCATGGAGATGGAGAGGGAGGCCATCATTGATGAAGGATGCAGAGAAGGGAGCAGGCAGCAGAAAGAAGGGGGAGGGGGTGTCCAGAAATCAGTTAAAGAGGAAACTAAAACTTCAATAGGCTTAAAACCCCACAAGTACCCACAGTCACATGACTAACTGCCATGACAAGGAGCGAGAAGCAGTTATAGTCATCAACCCAGAGACCAAGGGTAGCACTCAAGACACAGGAGGGCTCGAGAAGCGCACTGACAAACACTTATTCTGAAAACCAGTACTGCAAACACCAAACTTAGCAAGAATAAGGTCAATGTCAAGCAATGCACGCGCACGCCACACATGTGTTCAAGCTTTTGGCTTTTACTCAGTATTACTATAAAGTACTTGTTTCCTTAAAAACTGCCAATACATAAAATTTTATTCTGCACTTCTCTGTAAAGCTGACTAGACAACTAATGTAAGGCTGAAGTGGAACAAAACTGCCCTGCTACTGACTTCAGAATTGAGATGCCTAAGGGCAAGCCCACAAAGACATCCTATCAGACAACTCTTCTGTTTCCTCACCAGGGAAGGGCCAGACAGAAATCAAAGCACTGCAGGCCTCTCCATCACTTTTTCTTTCTTCTTTTTGCTGGAGACTGAGCTTGGGACCTCCCATGTGCAACCGCACACCCCAGCCCTTTAACAATATTCTTAAAACAAAGGTTTCCTTCAAGCTTAAAATACAACTAATTGATTCTACACAATCCTTACAGCAGGCTTGAGAGGTCGAAATACTTCTTTCTTATCCTCAGGTTTCTTGGCTACATTTTCCAGGCGCTGCGATGGAGAGCCTTCAGACTTGGATGATGCTGTTAAGTTGAAGAG